>NC_052115.1:6556442-6562266 GCF_012273895.1 Zerene cesonia | reverse complement strand
ATATAAAAATTTAATACACCACTAACATAATTTTTGTATATCTATATTATGTAAGATACCCTATGTATAATTAAATATCTTTCATACCGGTTAATGTCAATTCGAATAAGTATGTAGTATGTCCAACGGCATAATAGAAAATTACAGCATAGAATTGTATAATGTACCTAACTTTATTACAAAGTACAATTTGGAAACAAGGTCATTTGCTTATAACACGCAAGATCATGGTTAATTTTGTGAGAAATAATTTGCACTTAACTATTAGTTTGATATTACAAAAACCTTCCGCATTTGTTGAAGGCGATTGCCGAAGTCAAATTTATATAAAAATAATTTATTTCTTTCTGTATTATATATAATTATTTCTGTATTTATATAATAATAATTCAGTTAAAAAAATTTTAACACTTCCATAAAAACATAAACATAGTATCAGCGCATTAGAATGTAAATTGTTTTTTTCTTGTTGAGCATTATATGCGTACATTATATACATTAGTTATAATGGAGAATAATTTTATTTTTATAAACGCGCAATTCTCAGGAAGATGAGAGAAAGAGACTAACACAATTTCAAAAGTTCTTTCACCGTTTAATATTTTAAATTGATCCCAGAGGTCCTATCCTACTAATATTATTGTAAAAATGTGTGTGTGTGTTTGTTGCTTTTTCACGCAATAACTACAAACCGATTGCAATGAAATTGGGTACGTAGACAGCTGAACAACTGGAATAACATATAGGCAACTTTTTATCCCGATATTTCTACGGGATACGGTCTTGCGCGTGTGAAACCGCGGGGCGCAGCTAGCAGGCTATAAATGTAACACGAACGAAGCAGAGAGGACTGCTAGTCTATAATATGTGTCTTGATTCATCGATCCAAAGACAACGCTATTAAGAATAAATATATTAACAAACAATATAAGCGTCGTCCTCTATTTGGAAGCATGAACCTTTATGCATGCCAATGCAATTTAATAATCCATCAAAATTGTGCAAGTTCAACCTTCGATCGACATATAATCGACACTCACTACTCACTTTAGATCCACAACAATGTTTATTTTAAGAAACATATTATGAAATGACCTAATAACGCCATTTTTAATTAACGGTATTACGAGATATGAATTTATCTTAATAAAAATCTGTGGAAGATTTTTATTAAGAGTTTATTTAAGGTACGAAAACATTTGTAAATTTCTTTAACTAGCCGACACTCTTCAATAATCGTATTTAATTTAAATATTTATATCATCACTACGTAAGGTTTTTTCATCAATAGTGATTGACTATAGAATCAATTATGTTGCAAATACGTTTGAAAACAAGTATTTGACACGTGACTTGTATGACGCTATTAATCGGGAAACATATAGCATTATGGGTACATAATTATTATTTATTCACTTCATAACAGCTCACTGGTAGATTTAAATATGCATCAGTTTTATCGTTCTTTGTACTATCTAGAAGTGTTCGTGACTTACAAGGAGGATTCTGTGTTAACTTTAAAGATATATACCACCGATTTTAAAAGTTCAATCGTTTGATCATTGTTGTTCAATAAATGCTACACAACAAACCACAGCTACCAAACTGCGCTTATATACGAGAAATAATTGTAAGATATAAAAAAATTAATCGACCAATGTGTTGCTAAGCGAAAAACTCGAGAACTGCTCAAATAATTTGGCTTATTGTTTTTTAACGGGTGAATCTGGGGCGAACCGCTAGTAAAACAAAATTCGGAGAACACATATAATTATTATTATGTAAATAGTTTATATAATGCTGTAAATAATTTAGGAAAATGGTGTAAGCCTAACTTTTGGTACTTTATAATATTTTTTCGTTCATAAGGTTTTCAATCAAACAATCATTTCATTTGTACTAACCTAAGTATTTTAAATTGAATAACATTCTTTAGAAGAAATTATGTACATATATGCCTATTTATTACCTGATGGCAAAGTAAATTAAAACGGTGTTGCGACGTAAATCATAACATATAATTATAATTATACTTCATCCTGTGGTGTGGTGTGGCGTATTCGGTAATTACCATTTCAGTAGGCACTACCATATCATGATATGTCACATGCTACACGACAATGCGTTTATCCACAAATGCCGACAAATACCACAACGATCGCCAATCCGAGAAATTTTGAAAGAATAGAAAAAATTTGATCATGAGGCAGGATTCGAACCTGCGTTTCTTGCCTAACCGTAGCAACGCCTAGCCTCTCGGCCACCCGTGATCCTGCCACAGTAATGCTATAAAACTAAAAATTAGATCGCCAATCTTTTATTCAAAATTTTCATTAATTTCTTAAAAAACGAACGCATCAGTAATAATGGGTTCTGAATTAAACGGCTCATAGATACACTGTAAAATATCGTATCTCCTACTGATTCGATCAACGATTTAATAAAAATAATAGATTTAACTCGGGTTTACCTTCGTCAAAATAAACATGCGTACATGATGTACAAATATTTTCGGATGATTAAAAATTACGACAACAACAGCCAATAGTTGTTCATCCTCGAATGCGGTCAGACATTTAATTCATATTTTCCTTATATTGTTCTATATTTCAGTATTGAAAATCGATAATTATAATGAGCACGTCAAAACAAGAGGCGCGAAGTGTAGTGTACGTTCCAGTGAATATTAGTGAAATTGTGATTGATATAGATAACGAAAATGGTAATGTATTAATTTTAAATATTAATTACATAAGCACGTACTATTTAGTATACCTTCAATGTTGTCTACACTCAGTACATACATTATTTTGTACTTATTGTAGATTACTATCTACTTATGTAGCACCACTGAGATTCCTGAAATACATTCGCAAATTTAAAGTAATTTGAAAATGTTATATAGATGGAAGTTAAAAATATACGCATACAGGTAGATAGCATTTTCGCCAAAAAATATTTTAAAATATGTTCGGATTTATTTCAATGTTTTTGTTCTATAAATGTCATTGTTTGTTACGCATGGTACCAAAAAGTGACTGAGACCATAGATAACTAAATTAAGACTGCTCGCCGCTACGAAAATCAAACATTATACCATAGATAACATAATACTATGCTAATTGTACTCAAGATTTGATTTAAAAAAGACGTCACAACACACGCAAACAAACTGCAATAAAACGGAACTCGTTTTGAGTAAACTTATTAGTGATGCGGGCATAATGTGATAGGTATACATACAGTTCAATGTTGATTGTTGACCCTAATACAATTATTATACAATTCTAACGTGTAAGAATAGTTGAAACCACATTCAATATCACACTCATGCCCGATAATAATGATTTTATCTACTTTGCAAGTAAATTACCTATTAAACAATTGAATGCGGCGCCTTAAATATGGTCAGTTTTTATTTAATTATGTTTATGATAATTAAGTTTCTTGTACTGTACCGTATTCTATAACTTGTATGTACTACAGAATGATAAAGATTTTTTGTAACCAGCGTTGATGCAGCAACGTTAGGAAGTGTACTTATAAAAAAAAATACTTTTTCAATCATTTTCTTTTTTTATGCCATTCCAAATTACAATCATAGACCATAGCAAAAACTTTATACACGTGACTACGAGATTGTCTAAAATTTCCGCAATGTTTTCGATAATATGGCTACTTAGTAAGGATCATTTTAGACCATGTGACGGTGAATAAGTCGTGACTTGTGAACTTCAAAGCTTGGGCGACAGGAGTACAAAAACACAAAATTGAAAATAACGTCTATTACTTTTTACTCCTGTTACCTATTAATTGTATTACCGGGCGCAGTGGCGTAGCTATCATAGGGCCAGGTGGTGCAGTGCACCAGGGCCCCGGAGCTCAGGGGGCCCTCTAACCTCAGCTTTAAAAGAGGGGAGGAGGGCCCGATTCTTTCCTTATGCACCAGGGCCCTTGTCCCTCTAGCTACGCCACCGACCGGGCGAGAGCTTTAGTTAAACGGAAAAGCAAACAAATATTTCGATGATATTTCTTTGCACTAACCAAAGTACAAGGCAAACATACATTACTCTGGATGAAGGTTAGAACCGGCTATTTCATAACTACTCACATAAGGAAAACGGATTTATGATTTTATTACAAATTAAAATGTTGCAGTTTTCATGAAAACAAACTTAATTAACTGTATAATCCATTCAAACATAATTTAAAACCAGACAAGTGGAAGGTTGACTCGCATGCCGAGGGTTCAACGAAAACTTCATGTATTTAGAATGAAGATTCTCTTCACAATTTTATTTAGTTGAATTAGTCACGACAATGAATGCATGTTAAAAAGATTGGAAAATTTGTTACAATTTAATTAAACAAAATCAATTTTATAGTCTACTAGCCCGCGGCTTCACACGTGTTAATTCGGAGTAGTTTAATAGATGTTATTATACATACATTAGAAAAAACCCATCAAAATCCATTGCGTAATTTTAAAGATTTAAGCATACATAGGGACAGGGAAAACTTTGTTTTATACTATGAAGTGATGATACGGGAACAACTACGGTAAAAACTAGTAATATATACAAAAAGGAAAGAGAGGAAGAAAGAAAGAAAGAAAAACATTTATTTTGACACAGACAACAGAAGCATACAATAAATCAAAAAATAAGAAAGAAAAAAAACAAAAATTAACAAGATAGTATTTGTTACATATTAATTTCATATCAGCAATGGCTTATAATATTTTAAAAATGTCTTGACGGACAAACGGACAGACGGACAACGAAGTGATTGATAAGGGTGCTGTATATTTTTGTATGGTTATAAAATAGATATATAACTTAAATATGAATTTCCTTTGTGAATCATACAATAAATTGCATATTATATATCTTTTAGTAATGTTTTTAAAATTATGCTTATGGCAACCCTTGTTTAATGCATATCCTACCGTCTACGTCTTATTTGTTTGAATATTCGCACTATCATAAAATAGTAGCTTTCAAATAAACATCTAACATTATTTAGTTTTTATAGTGATGAGATTTTTTTAATATTACATAATAATGGTTAGTACCTTCAGCACAATTATCACGTAAACATTTAATGTTATTCAATAAAGATAATATTAACAAATTCGGATCTATAAAGCCGAAAATACACTGGTCGTCAAAAAAATCGGCCCACCTTCATTTTGTATACTAACTATCGATTGTTTCACAAATAAATCATTTCACACTGTTGTTTTTTGTTGTTAGGGTCTGATAACATGTTTCACATTATGTTTGTCGTAAATCTTACTGCACTTGAAGGTACTTGACAATTTTTTATGCAGAAATACTGTTAAGTGATGAGTTGACGGTTTAAGTCGGGACAAATAATGCCCGTGTTCCCAGTTCAAAATTGACTTTTCTCGGCATCGCTTGTAAATGACGTTAAGTTGAATAACTGATGCTATAGTTCTGATTAATTTTTGTAAAAATAATGTATACTAATGAAGCTGAGGCGGCCCAAGTTGTGGCTTTACTGCAACAGGGGTTAAGTCAACGTTTCGTGGCTGGGAGGTTAAACCTTAGCCGATCTGCAGTTCGGAGAGTTTACCAAAGGTTTCTAGAGACCGGCCAATATCGAAGAAGGTCAGGATCTGGAAGAAATAGGGTGACAACTCAAAGGGACGACCGCTATATAGTGTTATCAGTTCTACAAAATCGACACCTATCTGGTGTAGATCTTCAGCGAGGCTTACTTAAAGATAAGGGGGTGGCCATAAGCAACAGTACTGTTAGAAGAAGGCTTGGGGAACAGAATTTAAGACCTCACAAGCCAG
>NC_052115.1:6545490-6555442 GCF_012273895.1 Zerene cesonia | reverse complement strand
ATTTTTTCTATAGTTTGAGAAAAATTCACAATTTGCGGTAAAAATGCAGGTGGGCCGATTTTTTTGACGACCAGTGTACTTAGTTGCTTCTTCGTAAGTTACACCACCATCATATGGAAAATATTTAATAATGTATGTAATATATTATAGTGCATATTATTACATACTAATTTTGCCCGCGGTTACGCACGGTTTAAATTCGAAGCAGTTTAATAAATGTTAATACATATAAACCTTTCCCTTGAATCACTCTATCCAATGTGCAATTTTAAAGTTGTGACATACAGACAGACTTTATACTATGTAGTTATTACGTACTATCAAAACAGTAAAAAAACTTTTAACTTTTTTTTATTTAAATCAAGTATGCAGCGATGCAAATCATGATAGCCACTTACCTATCTGTCATAGTTCACTAAAAACATTTAAGGCGTCATTAAATAAATGCAAAATAATAAATAAATTTATCACTGAATTATCCATTTAAGGTGCAAAATAACTGCATTAACCCTGACATTATTTGAGCTGGCAATCCTTGATCTCCTTGATATACTTTAGTGCCGCTAAGCTTGTACTAAAATTCATTTATTATAGACAATTTGCATTCATGTATCGTTGCAGTTCATGAGTTTGGTAGCTAAAGGATGCGGTTAACTTCAATGTTATTGATATATCTGAACGTAACACTGATTGTTATAGATGTAGTAATCAAATACTTATCTAAAAGGGACACCGCAACCAAATGAAAACACAATTGTTGGGTGTCTATTGTATTGAATATTTCAAATTATATATTTCTTCAAAACACGCATATGTAAACGGTCCACACGTTATTCGCGTTGTGCTTTGTCTTACGATTCGCGTTAGAAGTTTTTCGGACGTGAAACAAAGGGCACAAACTTACTGTTTACACATACAATTTGAAAAACAAAAATAAATGCAGTACATAAATAACTCAATTATACTGAGTCTTCAGAGATCTATAAATATATAAAAAGAATCCTTGCTCATGATGACAGATTAAATAGGTATTTAGATTGCTCTATTGCAACGACACACTGACATCCACCGTATTCTACGGCGACGGTTCTTTTTTAAATTTTATCGCCAGGATATATAAATAACTAGCTGCGCCCCGCGGTTTCACCCGCGTAAGTCTGTATCCCGTAGGAATATCGGGATAAAAATTTGGCTATTCCAGTTGTCAAGCTGTCTACGTAACAACTTTAATTGCAATCGGTTCTGTAGTTTTTGCGTGAAACAGAAACAAACACACACACATCCTTACAAACTTTCGCATTTATAATATTAGTAGGATTAGTAGGATAGAATAGGAAGTAGGCTAGGATAGTAGTAGTAGTAGGAAGGATAGGATAGGATTGTATAATATCATTGAATTTGGAGAGCACACTATTATCACGTTCACCGTGTTCGTTTGCGAATGTTCCCCGATGTTTGTTGAATGATGTTTCCCGCCCGAAATTGTGAACAGTAGGCCGCGATGACAGTCGAGCAACGAAACATGGAACAAAATTATCATCGTTCAATCTTCTGTTAGTCATCTGCCATTGTTCAGTGACTGTTGTGTGCACATTGCATTGTAAAGATTATTAATTGGACATGACACATAAAAAAGCATTTAACTTAGTAATAAATGTGATGACAGATGTCATGTTGTGCGGTTTTTATTTCTGCGGTTGGCGGAAAAATATTAATCGTAGATTGCATAATAGGTGCTTATATTGTGTGTATTTTACACATTGTGGGTATACTTACGTAGGTATTGAGAGAAATTTAAACAAGACATATAAAAAATTCTGAATTTTTCTACAATAATTATAATTTATTTTATTGTATTACATTGAAAAAAAATTGTCATATTATGACTACAAATTGTAATTTTTCAACCAACTTAAATAAGGAGATGGCTCATTTCAATTGTATTTTTGTGATTGTTACCTCATAACATTTAACTAGGTGAACCAATTATTATTATTAACTAGCTGCGCCCCGCGGTTTCACCCGCGTAACTCCGTATCCCGTAGGAATATTGGGACTAAAAGTTGCCTATATGTTATTCCAGCTGTCCAGCTGTATACGTACCGTATTTAATGGCAATCGGTTCAATAGTTTTTGCGTGAAAGAGTAACAAGCACACACACACATCCTTACAAACTTTCGCATTTATAATATTTATTTATTTATTTATTTATTTCATTTCATACATCATTATACAACTTACTAGTAAGTACATATAAGTAGGATAGGATAGAAATGGATATATCCGAACAAAGAAATTGAGGTTTATATGTAATGAAATACTGATAACATACAATACGAAATATTCATCAGTAGGTTTCATAAAAATTTCAAACTCCAATGTCGTCGACCATCGAGTTGCAGAAGGTAAGCGACAATAATAAGGTTGCATGCTATTGCAGTAATAAGATCAATTAAACGAATTCAATGCATGTATTTTTAAAATGTATTTTTTATTATGTATTTTTTAAAGTGATACTTAAAAATTATTATAATGACTGTGGAATTCGTATGAAAATAATCGCAGTGCCTTTCTAAGTTTCAAACGTCATTGGACCAGATACAAATAAATTGATTTCTTGACGCTAAACAGACAATATAATATGAAACATTTTTAACAATATGTGAAACTTCTTTTATGACATAGTTTGGTTCAAACACAAAATCATTACATAAACGAAATTCAAATTGGAAGTTGTAAAAAAACACACCCTTCGCCCCAGTCTCAGTAAGACGTTTTTCGTATTAAAAATATAAAAAGAAATCTTAAAATAAAATATATGTATATAAAAATGAGCCCAGCTGATCTTGAATTTTTAACAATTATACTTTCCAATTTAACGCATCTAAGTATTTATCAAAAAAATTTAAAGCTTTCTTTCTTTCTTAAACGTTAACGGGCACTTACAGATCCTGGGGGAGAGGAGGGGTTAAACCCCTGAAACCATCTCACTGGCTTTGTCCTGAACTACCTTAATCTCAAGAATTTCCTTTCTACTCACTATAATTTTGAGATTGATTTGACGTCCCACATAAATAGAAGCGCCTTACAAATAAATTATGCATATGTTGATTTTCCACGTAATTTGACGTAACAAATTAAGTATTACCTATTTTATATTAGTAACTTAGAGGAACCAGGCAAATGAGTTTGTAAAATACTAACACGTTAGATTATAACACTTAGCATAGTATTATCACACATAATACAATACTATTCTAGTAGTATTACGTTATCTGTAGAATAGATTAGGTACGCTTATAAATTTTGAAATTTAATTATTTAAAAAAGTTTTTTAATTTTAAATCCAAGTCACACGCAACATACAACGAAAACAATGTAATCTAATTAACATGTAGGTTCAACAACCGAATATGTGATTTATTGTTACAATACATACTAGATACGTCATGTCGATACAAAAAAAGGTCCTTTAAAAACCTTGTTTAGTGTAAAGTCGTCCGCAGAGGAGGAGGTCGTCTGTTTTTTTATTTGCACGATATTTTCTTATCATCAATCTATATCTACATCGGCATCGTCAAATATACCTATAAGTGGATAGTGCAGTAATTATATTGGTTTCTTTTACATCTTATTACATAAATAAATAATAAAAATAAAACCATAAAGTTTTTGAAACATAACTCGAGAAACATTCTTTTGAACTATTAGAAAAGCATATTTCTTTCAGGAGGATTCCAAATTAAGACATTATATTTTAAGATACTATGCACGAGAGCATAATATACACATTACAATTATAGAACACTAGCTTTGCCCGCGGCTTCGCACGCACTAATTTCGTTAAAGTAGTTTAATAGATATTATTATACATAAAAAGTATATACCTTCCTCTTGAATCACTCTATCTAATTGTAAACCCCCCTCAAAATCCGCTGCGTAGTTTTAAAGGTGTACATTCTTAGTGACATTGGGACAAAACAGCGACTTTGTTTTATAATATACAGTAGTGATTTGTCATTAGATCTAGTCATTTGTCGTATAATACAGTATGCTATCCAACAAGTGCTCTCTATGTGATCATAATAATCAAAGTACAGATTCGATTAAAAGGTTATTACTTAACGTTTTGAAATATTAAAAGCTAATTCATTTTGTTGGCATTATAAATATTAATTACCAATATCTTATGTAACACTTCATAGTCACCTGCTTTTCGACATTTAATCGTCGAAAAGTGTCGTTTCGTCAGCAAATTTCAAATATTTAGTAGTTAGTTATATTTCTCATTATTAATTATTAAAAATTGACTAGGTCCTAGGATACTGCCTTGATTTACACCGGTATTAACGAAATACGACAGAGAAGTCGTGAGTAGTTGGCAAAGTACTTTTTATTTATGTGAAGCCCAGTTTATATATGTACATTATTCAGTTTATTTTTTTAATTTATCACATCTTACTGATAAGGAATGCCTGTGACCTAGGCATAAATTAATATAAATGCATTTCTATATTTGAATATTATTTTTTTCCACCTAAATAGGGTACTTATTGATTGAGATAATCTACACTTATACTATAAAGTTGGAGAGTTTGTTTGTTTAGGAAGGCTCTAGGCTACATAGCATCAGCACACTACGTGGGTTGTAGTTTGAACTGCGAGACACAGCTAATATATAATATTATATAGAACATGACTTATAATTTTTGAAAATGAGTACCTACCTGTTGTTATAACAATGTAAAAACTTCCGTATAGTCAATATACTTAACATTGTGTATCTATATAGTATACCTAACAATTTTAATAGCTAATAAATAGTACAGGCCAAATTATTAACACCTTACCTTTTAATAAAAGATAAGTGATGTGATATCTTAGTACTTTGAACGTATTCATTATAAATTACTTGCTCTGACTTATTGCCATAATCGAAGAAATAATAAAACTTGCTCTGTGGTCACTGGTCAGTGTCAACTGTCATAATAAAAATCAAGAAATCTGTAGTCTTTTATGTAGTCTTTATGATATTAGGTTTCTGTAAAACTTGGTAACATTCATTTACATTTCTAAAAACTTGTTATCAAATAGTTGCTTTGATAATTTTATTACGCTGTTTCATTCTTCGATATACGTAACTACTAGTCGTTTAACTCGCTCAGTGCCGCACGTCTCGCAATCGTTCGCGTGAGATTTTCATTTGAAAACAATAAAAGTATAAATAATAAACCGGACTTTCTAGTGTACTTTCGTGCGAATAGGAAGAAAATTTAAATCAAATAAAGTGATTGCTGAGTTATAATGACGTTAGGTAAGTTTTAAATTTATATTTCTAGGGAAATTCATAAAAAGATTGTTAGATAGTATATGTACCTATTTGGAATATTTGTCAATTAAAACAGGTTTTTCCTGTTAAGTTAACCAAAATTAATATTAAAAATAAAGTGAAGGTATACAATAATAATTTTAAGTGTACGAAAAATCTTTATTTAAAATATCTTGTGCATTTCAATGATTGTAAATATACGTTACTATTCGACGAAGAGTAATAAAGTTTAATTATTTGAGAATACTAAAACATTAACCACATCAATTTATTAAATCGAATTGGACCTTTTCTGTTGAATTTAAAAATGATTTTTTCAGAAAACGTGTATTTATTTATTTATTAATGTGTATGTATTTATTAAAAGAATTATCTTAAAACTGTACTATTAACTATCCTAAATCTAATGATAACGAACATCACAATACTAACTATGTAGTTTGATTATAAATAATTATTTATATAGATGGTTGTGCAATTAAAGATATTGATGATTAATTACATATAACATATGTAAGTACATGGACAGTTCATTTGTCTGTTTTAAATCAACAAAGCCTGTACAGAGATGGGCTGATGATCAACTGATAGTGTTGTTTATAAACAGCTTGTATTGAAATTGGGAAAGGATCAATGAATAAGGCTATGCGTAGTTTATATGCACTAAGGTTGTGTTTATTTGACACTTTTTAATGCCTTAATGTTATTGATACCTCCTCGGTAATAATGCTTGACTGTAGTCCCAAAGGGTCTTGGGTTTGATTCTTGGCTGGGACTAACAAGTAAAAGTCTGTTGGCGAGACACAGAAGACTCATCACCTAATGTCAACAAAATCAATCAGTGAATCAGATGAAATAAATCAGTGCTATACATAATACATCAGTGCAATATAAGGGTATATGATAATTCACTTGTCTTAAATTCATTAGACTCTTGGTATATAGTTCCATTTCATCATTACACATACATATGTAGTAAAAAAATATTGTTGTATCAGATTTTCTGTTGCACACCTAGTTCTTATCAAAATGCAACAATTATTTTAACATTTTGATGTACTTTTAACAGTCATATGCTGTAAACATTATCGTTATAAATATTATGTAACAATAAAACCACACAATCATAAGCAATATATTTCTTACGTATATATGACTGAATTAGTATTTACACTGTGGTTTTCCTTTAGATCAACAATTTTATGAATGGTGTTGACAGATGAAATAAAGTGCATAATATGTATGTAAATATCAATAACAATGTTGCTTCTTAGCTTCCAATAGAAAATATATAACCATAATGACATTGAAATTATAATTTTCTATAGAGGTAATATGTGCGGATTTTGTTTGCTCTAATCTCAGGATCACCTAATGTGATGTAACAATGAACAAAAAAGTTTAATTATAACTTTGTAAAGTTGCAATTACATAACTCTACATTACTACATTATTTAGAAATAATGGATTACTTAGCTATAAAAAGTCATACATATTCGTAATGATTGTAAATCTTTTTCCTCATCCTTCCAAGTCCATTCCACTCGTCATTTCCTTATCTCTTACCTCTTAAAAAAGCAATGCATTTCTGAGGCCCTGTTACTGCAAATATCACCAATAATCTGCTAAGCTAAAAAAAACCACCTGCTCAATTACCCGCTCCAGCATTTTAAAAATGTTTACTTAGATATATTGTAGTTATAATGGAAATTCCCAAAAACCCTTTGTTAAAAGAAATTTAATAGGAACTCAATGTTTAAAAAGCAAATTTTTTTTTATGTTTCAATTTACAACATTTTACAATTTGCAACACTAATAATTTATGGGTTTTTATAGAGGAGTAGTATTTGTGTATAATTAGTCCCATTAAACAAGCAATACTATAAAGAGACTACTCTATAAATTCTTATAATAGTTTAAAAACAATTAAAACAGGCTACTGAGAATCCACATTGAAAGAAATAAATGGAATAGAATTAAATCTTCATTAAAGACATACTCTTTAAGGATAATGATTTTGATTGCACTTTGTGAAAGTTTATATCTATCATACAATAATTATGTTGGTATTAAAAACAATTATAATGAATGTTTATCTTTTGTTTTAAATTGCCTTTTACTAGTAATTAGTTCAATATATTGTTTTAAAATGATTGTAGTATAATTGATTTTTTTTGTCATGTAATTTCCTTTTTTGTTAACTTTGTTAACTTCACCTGTTTATTTGTATGTGACCAACTGTTTAATTCTCGATTTTTACGCGCTGTAAACGCACAAATTTAATTCAAACTTTATATATTTATGAGCAATTGGTGACGATACAATTATTTCATGAATTAAGCGTGTGTTTTTTTTTTCGTTCTTTTTTTACCTATATTTATTTGTTTCAGGTACGATAACCAACACTAAGCCAAAACCAGTGAATATTAGCGAGGTAATATTGAAGTGCATTTTTTTACAAAAAATCATTAATGTCTGGTAAATTATACGAGCTGATCATATGTAATGATAATGTTAATAGCTTCGAGTTGCCATAATTTCTACGTGCGATGAATTGTTTTGTTTAATTCTCACATTATGGATATATGTTTTTTGTGTTATAGATATATGAACAAAGTTGCTAGTCAATTAAATTAATTAATAGTTGCATTTAACTACATGTTAATTTACCCACAATCCTATATGTACGTAATAAAAAAAACATGACCTATAAAATATCTTGAATAACGATGTTATTATTGTTACATTTTAGGCGGTAGAAAAAGCGCGGGACGCTTTCAACCGTGGAGTTACGAAATCACTAGAATGGAGAAGGAAACAATTGAATGCGTTAGCCAGGATGTACAAGGAGAACTACAACGCGATGGTGGATGCGCTACAGAAGGACCTCAGGAGGAGCAAAACGGAAGCCGTGCTGCTTGAAGTCGAATACCTCATCAATGACTTGAACAATACGCTGTATTATCTGGACGAGTGGGCAAAACCGGAAAGAGTAAGTTTATTATAAATCTACTGCCTCATGAGACTAGGATCAGTCAATCAAATTTGACCTTCTCGCTCCAATGATTATGACCTAGATTATATTACACTGCACTGCCTGAGCGGCGTTGAAATATTCGTGTGTGTAATGCATAATTCTTTATTATGAAAACATTGCGATACGAAATATGTACGATAACACGACCCAGTACGTATCAATGCACCTATGGATGTCGCTGTATTCATGTACAGTACTAAAGGTCATGCTATCATTGCGCTTCATAAAGCGATAAATATTTCAAAACACGTAACGTGTAACTGTGTATTTAGAGATAAGGTTCGGTAACTGACCAAGCAGCTGTAAAGTCAGACAATACAATTCTATTTCATGTTATTGAAATCAAAAGAAAGAGACAGTGGTATTTGTTGTTTTTTTCTAATATCCATTAAAATAACTGGTTGGTTCAATGATAAGTGATAACACATTGTATTAGTGCTGCTGCACTATAAATTCACATCTTGATAGAACACTGGAGCTCTAGAAATTTTCTAGTATTAGAGACTAAAGTCAAAGTAGATTTTTCGTTCGGCTGTTTATTTTACTTTTTGATTTTAATCTCTAGATGAGGCCTGTGTACTTAATGAAAACGAGACGTTCTTCAAGCGACTTCTTCAAAAACGACACGATGTTTTCAATTTATAGCGTTTTCAACACGCCTTAATTAGCTTCAGTTTGTTAGCTCGCTTGTATGTAACCGACTTCTTTAGTGTCAATTTAACACACTAAACTGACAAAAGTAATTAAAACCTTATCCTCATCCGGGTTCGGTGTTTCTTGTGTATATCTAATAAGGACAATAGTCCCGATAAGAACAGAATTCAATAATTTTCTTTATCTATTTTCGCTGTATGATCATGCTCTAATACTCAAAAAAAATGTAACCTTCTTAATGTAAATTGTGCGGAAGGATTAAAAAAAAAATAAATAAAAATACACATTAAACACACTACCACGCATTTGCACACACACAGATGCATACGGGAACGGGATATATACATCAGGGGGCCACCACGAGCACTTTTCAATCAACAGTATTCAATTAGTATCAGAAGCATGTATTTTTTGTTCTCTCCGCTTGGTCTAATTTACTTATGCGTATTGTTGTAATTACCACGTTTCTATGATTCAAAGAAACTGGCTTACATCATCATCTCCTATTTTATTGAAGTAAAATAAATATACTGAATTATTGAATTTTTTCCTTAGGTTTATTTTTTCTGGTTAGCATGACAATTACGTGATTGTTATTTATGCTTAAATTATGTTTTTGCAATTAAAGGTTATATATTTCATTGAAGATTTTTTTTTATTCATTGCATAAAGTTAGTGTAACAATGGCTGGGATTCTTCTAGAACAATGCTATAAAATGGCGATGAAGAAACTCAGAACTCAGCTTGATAATCATAATTATAAATATTTACGTTTTATATTATAGAAGATTAATAGAAGAACAATGAAACGGAAACACAAATTCATATAAATCATAATGTCCTCACTACTTCCGCTATTTTTAACACGCTTTTATTAGCTTCACTTGTATGTTTGTATGTATGTATGTATGTAACTCACACCCGTTTTTCT
>NC_052115.1:6496079-6544490 GCF_012273895.1 Zerene cesonia | reverse complement strand
AAAAATTATTTTATAGTTTTTAGTTTGATGTGCTTGAAAAGCGTGTTTTTTAGTTTTTTTTAACTATATTTTATTTTAATGTTACACGTTAACTGGTTGGCCTTGGTGTAAATTCTTAATACAAAAAATTATTCTTAGTTAACATTAAATGATGTTGAAACTCAATGCTGAGATGACGTGATCGTATAAAAAATAGTACGTTAAAATTTACTCGTTCAACCTTATAAATATATATACCTATCTATGTGTTTAATATATATATATGATCATCATCAGTTCATATATGTTCCCACTGCTGGGACACAGGCCTCCTATGAGGGTTCAGGCCATAATCCACCACGCTGGCCAAGTGCGGGTTGGCAGATGTCACATGTCGTCGATATTTTGATTCTTGGACATGCCGGTTTCCTCACGATGTTTTCCTTCACCGTTTTAAGCAGTGGTGATGTTATTCACATGTGCAGAAAAATTGAAAAATCAATTTATTTCCTGCACGCTCCGCCCGGTCTCGAACCCCGACTTATCGATTTTGAAGTCCGAGGTTGTCACCACCGAGCCACCTTTGCTTTAACATACATAGGTATAACACTTGAACATAAAAAAAGAAATTAACAGCGAAGATTTTAAATATCGAAATCTGCTATTCATGTTTGTTACTTAAAATCATATTTTGTTAACAACAACGATTTTCCAATTCGGGTGAAGTGTTGAACAGCGATTTGCTGATAAGATATCATAAATAACAATAATTAATGAGTGATTAATATTGAAAGATTTATATAATAATACTAGCTACGCCCCGCGGTATCACCCGCGTAAGCCCGTATCCCGTAGGAATATCGGGATAAAAAATAGATGTTGGCCGATTCTCAGACCTACCCAATATGCTTACCAAATTTCAGAGGAATCGGTCAAGCCGTTTCGGAGGAGTTTGGCAACGAAAACTGTGACACGAGAATTTTATATATTAGAAGATACTAGCTGCGCCCCGCGGTATCACCCGCGTAAGCCCGTATCCCATAGGAATATCGGGATAAAAAGATGCCTATATGTTATTCCAGTTGTCCAGCTATCTACGTACCAAATTTCATTGCAATCGGTTTAGTACTTTTTGCTTGAAAGAGCAACAAACACACACATCGTTACAAACTTTCGTATTTATAATATTAGTAGGATGTTATTTGAAATAGTGTAAACTTTTGTTTCATAGACTTGTACTTTGATCATATCATTAGCATAATTGACGTAAATGTTGATAAAATTATTGTTGTTTGAAATTAAAATATAATATATTCGTCGGTTTCACGAACATAGCTTGATTGTTTATTTAATTTGTGAGTCGAGCATGTTATAGCATTGGGCCGGCTCCTACCGGGGTAGACACCGCACCCCCATAGAAGATCGGTATAAGAGTAAGTGGGGGAGGTCCATGACAGTATGTTTTTTGTTACCCTTGCCAGTCCTTTCCTTTATTCCTTTATTCCTTTATCAATCCTTGCCTTACTTACCCTTTGCCCTATAGAGTTGGTAATCTATTTACAGAGGCGTGAGGGCTGCCAATGAAGGCGATGCTATTCGCTTATCTATACTTATGTTATAAAGCTGAAGAATTTGTTTGTTTGAACGCACTAATCTCAGGAACTACTGGTCCGATTTGAAAAGTTCATTCGGTGTTAGGTAGCCCATTTATTGAGGAAGGTTATAGGCTATAATATATGTACCACGGGCAAGGCCAGAACGGGCCGCTAGTCATCAATAACCCTAGCTTGAAACTCTTACATTAACAAAAAAACGTATTTAAATTATTTTTAACTTTCATTTTGTTTCAATAGATAATACTGGTTAACGCATTTTAATGAGAATATTTTATCATATATATTTTAAATTGTTTTATTAAGTACTATATACAATTTATATAATTTTATAAAGGTTGTTAAAATTTAGTATAAAAAATATATATAAACTAATTAACACAACAAATTAAAAAACACCGCGCGTCAATTGTAAATAATATAATAAATAAAAATATGCCAATGCCACAAATTCGCATGTTTGTATAATATTGATTTCATTTATTTGCATTAAAGTCTACTGTAGCGATATCTTCAGCTGCAGTCTATCCTACTACAGAGCTAACCAAACAAGCAATACCAAAACCCGAAAAACATTACCCTCCTTCTAGCGCTGTCGGCTAATTAAACAAGTATCACATGGACTTAGTGTCCTTCAGTCACTTAAACGAAATATAACTCGTTTAACTGAATTCCTTAATCGGTCAGTTGTATCGAACAATTTACCATTCCAGTATTAAACAGATCGTATAATAGACACGTCGTACTCATATGTGTGTTTGTTTAACTTAAAGCGGTTTAGACGACCTAGAAACTTCCTTAAACATTGTGATACTAGCTGCGCCCCGCGGTTTCACCCGCGTAAGTCCGTATCCCGCAGAAATATCGGGATAAAAAGTTGCCTATATGTTATTCCAGTTGTCCAGCTGTCTACGTACCAAATTTCATTGCAATCGGTTCAGTAGTTTTTGCATGAAAGAGCAACTGACACATACACATCCTTACAAACTTTCGCATTTATAATATTAGTAGGACTAATAGGATTAGTGTCGTACTTTCATTAGACTCCACGAATGTATTTTCCTTATATAATGGAGATGGATATTAGATAACAATAATTTGTATTTAACCTTGTAGCGTTGTTATGTTGTCGAAAATTAACAAGATTAAAACGAATGAACAAACTTATGACTAATAAGGTCGCATAATCTTAGATAATCGTCTATTAGCGTTCCTTCATTCACTGCGCTTGATGTATGTAATACGCAAGAGTCGAACGTGCGGTGGTGACCTTTAGTGGTTGAATGTGAACCGCAATTTAAATATCTGTAACATAAAATGGTATTTGCATATGGTAAAAATAAATAAATACCGTGCTGTGTTTTTCTAAATAACGGTTACTAGATTATTGTTAGAAATTGACTTACAGTATTTAACTATTTAGTGTGCTATTACTTATGAGCGATGCTGGGTTCTATCCGATTCCAGAGACGAACGAAAGGTGACGTAACCAAGTTACATAAAAGGTTTTTTACGTACTTGCCCGTAATATAAAGAAATCTAACTATGAAGCAGATAAAATATGCATGTGCTCTTAGATTTTACCGCTCTTTTAAAATGAATGAAAATTATCGAATTCAGATCATCACTAGAGCCATATAAGCAAAAGAAGCGGTGGCTCAGTGGTGAGGGCCTCGGACTTAAAATTTATAAGTCGGGGGTTCCAAACTAGGCGAGCGTGCAGGAATTAAATTGCTCAAAACGGTGAAGGAAAACATCTTGAGGAAACCGGCATGTCAAAGAATCAAAAAAGTTCTACATTTGACATCTGCCAACTACTAACCAGCACTGCACTTGGCCAGTGTGGTGGATTATGGCCTGAACCCTCATAGGAAGCCTTTGTCCCAGCAGTGGGAACATATATGGCCTGATAACTGTAACTAACTGACTACATATCGGCCTCTATATAAAGGGTTACTCATACATATTTTTTTCCTCCCAACAGCCATCGAAAACGTTTGTCAACATACTCGACGACGTGGTGATATACAATGACCCATACGGCCTGGTGCTCATCATCGGTGCGTGGAACTACCCCCTGCAACTGCTGTTGCTCCCGATGGCTGGAGCCATAGCCGCCGGCAATGCTGTCATTGTGAAGCCCAGTGAACTCGCCGTGGCCTCAGCTAGATTCGTGGCCGAAACACTGCCCAAATATTTGGACAGCGTGAGTTCTTCATGTCCATTTTTGATTGTTTTTTCTCGATTATTTATTTACGGGCTTTTGAGCATCTCGTTCATTACAGCCCCATTGTAACTAATACACTACCTAAATACTATTTGTTGATAGGTCTATCAAACGTTTTTCAAGTATTTATCTAGACTAACTACTGTTTTTTCAAGAATTTGTCTAGACTAGCTACTGTTGTGATGTGTATTTTACAAATGTTGTTTTTAGAGATTTGATCACATTAATGGCATAAACCTGTCCTTCTAACGAGGTAATCCTATCTTATCAAATGTCAAATTTTCACCTAGGACGCTATCATAACAATAGAAGGAGGGCCTGAGGAGACCACGGAACTCCTGAAGCACAGGTTCGACTACATCTTCTATACGGGAGGCACGAATGTGGGCAGGATTGTATACAGTGCCGCTACTAAGAACCTCACACCCGTCACACTAGAGCTGGGAGGCAAGAGGTGAGTTGATATAAAGATACAAACACATACACACGCAGAGTGAGGCTTATTGTCGCTACTAAGAAGCTCACGCACATTACGCTCGAATTGGGTGGGAATTTGTGAGTTGATTCGAATACAAACGCATACAAACACACACACACACAAAGTAAGCTATGTAAGTTATGTACAGAATTGTAAAAAATGCCGCTACTAAGAACCCCACGCCTTTCAAACTCGAGCTGGGAGGCGTGAGGGGGAGTTACTTTATTTCAACTTTATACCCACTCACACATATATACGTATACAATACACAACATGCAGAATACAAATCAATTTAGCAAGAGACAAATCGATCTTTGCTCTCTTTCTGACTAAGGAAAGGCTCTATTAACTATGCCGCGATGTTAAATTACCTTCTTGTTGCGATTTATACCATATATTATACTATTTCTTTATATTATGCTCAATATAAAGATACATATATTAATTTATATAGACGACTCCCTAAACTACTCAACCGATCTAAATTAAATCTGCACACCATATGCAGTTTAAACCAACTTAACGATAAGATAGTTTTTATTATTCCAATTAAGACAAACAACTACATGGGGGGCGTGCAGCTAGCTAGTTTATAATTTCTGTTGATCTAACGTTGAACATGACGCGTTTATTGTATTCCTACATCAAGGTACATTCATATTATTTAAACCGAAGTGCGGCCAATAGAATTCTAAAGAAGGGGAACAATTGATTGCATTGTCTTGTCCAGTGCATTACACTCGTAAATGGAATATTTAAATGTGTATGCAACTGTATCTTGATCAACAACGCGGAGGGTTAACGGTTACAATTGAAGGTCGCGAGTCGCGACGAACGCGGACAACGTATAGTTAACTAGCGTTTTGCCCGCGGTTTCGTACACGTTAAATTCGGTCATCTCCCTCTTGAATCCATTTCTATTACCTTTCATTAACCGTTCCCGCGGGATTTCCTGGATAAAAACTATTCCATATCCTGTATCAGGTGTCAAAACTACATAGATTAGTTTATAAAAAACAATGAGACCGACCTCCATAATCTTTGACTGCAAAATTTTAATTACGTATTATTATTCTGCAACTTCAAATCAGAACTAAATACTCGCGAGCAATAATAGATTTTTCCTAAACAATAAAGCATTTGAATTAATCGAGATAATTATCCCACACACAGATTATATCTGCTGTATTACCATACGTTTGTTATTATATACTGCTCGTACCATATTTTTTCTAATTATATAGTTATCAACATGACCCAACTCACATTTATCCATCAAGATCAATTCTGTATAAACTAGATGTAGGAAATATCAGAGCAGAAATAGATATGTTTTAAGGTCCATTTTTCAATCCTTGCCTATCATAACTTCATGGTGAAATAAAGTATTACACAAACATTTAAAATTTTCGACATGTAAAATGTCGAAAAGTAACCATATTTGTAAAATGAGTTTTTTATACGATGAACTCTAAATAAGTTTTAACCTAAACTGGAAAAACAGCCATTGATACACATAAACATAAAAAGAATAGAGTATAAAAATGTAATATGTTATTCTAATTAATTAAAATTTTAGTATTTTTCTAGTAAATTAGAAAACTTGCCCTGAAAAATATTTACTTCTTAATATACGTAATATATCATCATCTAATTCCAGCCCCACGTACATAGACAATACAGTGGACATGGAAGTCACGACCAAAAGGATACTGTGGGGAAAATTCATCAACGTCGGCCAGACTTGCATCGCGCCGGATTATATACTCTGCACCAAAGAGATACAGGACAAATTCGTAGAGCACGCCAAGAAAATACTGAAGGAATGGTACGGCGAAGACCCGCAGAAGTCGCCCGATCTATGCCGCATCATCAATGACAGGCATTTTAGGTGAGTTCATAGGAAATAGGACTGGTTTATAGATGGGTGTTCCAAATGTTCTAGATTTTTCTTAGCAAAACAATGCGAGTGTTAATAAAATGTTTTTTTTTTATACCTATTCAATTAGAAATAGTTTTCCAATAAAACACTTAACGAAATTAATACTATTTATGTAACCGGCCATTATCATATAATAGTTTTTCGATAACCACTCCACTCCAATATGTCTGGATGATCGAACTGATTGTGTAATTGTTTTAACTTAATTTATTGTTTTATGAACTGTAGCGTGTCTGCCCTGAAAAATTATTGTTAGTAATTTATTTTGCTTTTAATATATTGTGTTACTGTGTATAATGCTTGACATTAGAGAGCTTTTTGTATACGCAAGAGAAATCAGGTATTAAGAGTTATGAGTTAATTTTCTATGACTAATCAATACCGCTGTTAAATATTTATAATTCTCGTTTAAGTAATTAATATAATTGAATAAAATAATGTTAGGCTTGCCTGGTAGAGATCGTTACCTAGCGAGAAGGCCGCCTTTTGCTAATTATTTTAAGATTTTTGTTCGCCTGTATTTCATTTGTTTTTGGACGCAATAAAGAATTTTCGTTATAACAACAAATGATATCAAAAATCGAAGTTAAGCAACGGTTGGCGCGGTCATAAATTGGATTAGTGACGAGTTTTTAGCTTATTTGTACCTCGAATAGGGTGACTCGAATTTGATCAATATATATACTATTTTGTCTTATTGTCTACATATCATCTATATATATAAAATTCTCGTGTCACAGTTTTCGTTGCCATACTCCTCCGAAACGGTTTGACCGATTTGTATGAAATTTTTTGTGGTTATCCGGTATCTATGAGAATCGGCCAACATCTATTTTTCATACCCCTAAATGATAAGAGTAAGGCAGAACAGCGTTTGCCGGGTGCAGCTAGTATTATATACAGTTAATGTTTAAATAAACTATTAATTTGCAATTCTTTGTAAATTCATGCTCGTCGATAAGCGAAAGTCACTTAATTTGTAATCAACTCATAAGTAGATAAATATAATACGCTATTAAACGTATCACAAAACCTGTTTACGTGACCTCTGTATCCGAATTTTTGTATTTATTTCTTGACCTTTCTTTCTGTTAATATTGGCGTTTTGTTATATTCAAATGTTTATTATTCATGATTGTATTGTACTAGCTGTGCCGCGCCGTTTCACTCGCGGTTAAAGCAAGTATTTAGATATTTTATACTAGTATTTCTATAGTTTAGCTGCAACACCTATCATCAAAAGTTATTGAGTGGTTTCGGAGAAACAAACAAACATTTATACATTGTTAACGTTAATATGTATATTTAACAATGGTCAATGAAGATTTATATTTCTAATCTTCTAGGAAATACCTTGGTGTTGACCTTAACATGGATTTTATTCATGTTCGAATGTAATTATATTCATATATACTTATGTTATATGTTATTATTATAAAATATAATTTATATTTTTGTTGCATTACGATCTTTTACATAATCTAGAATATTCCATTAAAATCGGTTCAGCTAAACCAAATATTAACCCGGATGAACACGAGAACCTTTTATCCCGATAGCATTTACCATCAATAAATAACACTAACAACTAAAATAACAGACATCTGCTTTTTCCTATTAGTTTTAGTTTTATTTAGTGCCGATTTTGACCCACGGACGGACAGATTCAATTCATACTTATTGCACTTATCAAGGATCAGTGACAATACAATAATTTCATGAGTATATCTAATTATCCTAATTAGGATCGCCAGCATTAATTTCTCTGCTAATACTTCATATAACGTCAAGTGAGGTGACGTGATTCCATCATTAAAGCGTGTTTTTTCTCTATTACCTAGTGTAATCCAATATTTTTTTTTCTATTTCAGTCGTATCCAATCATTACTGGACGCCAGTAAAGATAAAATAGCAATAGGCGGTAAGAGTGACCCGCAAGAAAGATACGTATCGCCAACAATACTCACTAATGTCTCCGCCAACGATAAAATCATGGAGGACGAAATATTTGGTCCGATTCTTCCAATCGTGCCGATTGAGAACGCCTACGAGGCGATCAAATTCATAAACGCTAGGTGAGTCTATTATCTATGGATTATCTACAGAGTTATTTATGCAATAACAAATGCCCGTTAATTGCGATATTAAATCGTGTTTTATCTGATTAAGTAAATGAATCTGTAGATATTCAGGGGCAAATTTCAGTGTCATTTACAAAGTCATACATTGGACTTAATTACTGGCGCTTTATCGGCTTCAGCATTGGGTTGAATAACATTCGATAAACATTTTAAAATTCGCTGGGGTCATTATAAATTAATAATATAACATTATTTTTTGCTATATATTCTGATTTTAATATATAAAAATATATTTCGTCACTGTCCATTTTGAGGACAAATCAATTATAAATATATCTTGTATTAGTTTTATTTAGTGCCGGTGTATTTTAACTGTATTTAATGTGTTGATTTTATATACACTAATATTATATAGAGGAAACCTTTGTATGTTTGTACCGTTTTCACGCGAAAACCACTGGACCGATTTCAATAATTCTTTCACCACTAGAAAGCTGCAACTTCACTGAGTTACATTGACTATATCACGTACCACGAGCGAAGCCGGGTCGAACAGCTAGTTGATTTATAAAATAATTTCTTTGGCATAGCGTAATAACATAAGAATTGCAACATATTGGGATATTAAGGTTATTGGGATATTAAGTCTTTTGTTTTAAAATTTTGTACGTTGTGTTGTCCGTTAAAGTTGCAATTTGATTGAAGCTTTTGTGATGATATCTATTTATGTAACTATATTATCTGTTAAGGTAATTTATTCGTATAACAAAATAAATTATTTATTACAATTATTATATAACTTATATTACTATTGACAGACATTATCTTTTTTAATACAATACGATTCATAAAACATTTTCTGCACAACTAAATGGGAGAAATTATGTATTAATGGGGAAGTTTATTTAATGTGATATACTCGTAATCTAATATGTTATTTAATTATTCAAAGTTGTGTATTTTATTGATTATTTTATGTTAAGAGTTGAGGTAGCACCAATCATGATCGGTCAAACCGACTTGGACTTCTAAAGTGTTTGCATTTATTCGATTGAAATCTATTTATAGAGTGTCTTGCAATATTTTCAAGTTTAATTTTCGCTGTATATTAGAAGACTTATATCGTCTTTTAATTATATTTATTATCTGTTGACATCGAATAGTAGTTAATAAGTAGGTAGTTACGTAATCAGCCTTTAGGAGTCCAAAATTTCCATCGCAAAACATCCGGATCAAAATATGACGGTGGATCATTTCAGGGAGCATCCATTAGTTTTATACCTGTTCAGCAAGCAAAAGAACATCCATAAACTGTTTACGGAGCAGACCCGCTCGGGCAGTCTCTGTGTGAACGATACGATCATGTTCTATGGCGGTAAGGACATGGCGGGCTTTTTGCGCGCCACGTCATAAAACTGGCGCCAATAGAGCGATTTGTACTTTGAACGTCTTGTTTCTCGTGTTTTTCGTTTGAGATTATGTCTTGCGTTCGAATTTTGAATAATAGAATGTCTATTCAGCCAGTTATTATTTTTTGTTTTTTCTAAAATTTTCATCGAATTCCATTGTTTAAGTATTAGTAAAATTCATAAGGACATTTCACCTAACTATAAAAAGAAACAGGACATTATAGTACAAACGGGTTTTATGATGTTGCGCAGCAATGGTTCGCTTGAAGGTGACAGGTTTCGGTGAAGGAATATTTAATGTGTATGTGTTAGTAATCACACTTATTAGCAACACAGATCACGTTTTAGAGGTCAAAGCCAGTCAAGATCATACCCTTGTATCCATGCTATGTTATGATTACATTGTTGTCGTTATGACCGCTTGAATGTAGGTTAATAGTCTGACTACTATTAATACCTGTGGCTCTTTAATAATATATTCACAATTTAATTGTTGTTATTGGATTTGACTCAAATCGTGATTGGCTGTATATGGCGGTAAAAATTGGTTTCGGTGGCTTTTTTTTAATACGGAGACATGGATGCTTTTAGAGGGAAACAAAATTTCTGAATATATTGGTTGTGGGATTTTGTGTTCCTATTTCGAAATTGTAAATACTTTTTCCAAATTCTTCTTTAAAAAACGAATACCCTTGTCTTTCTTGTCTATGATTATTAACGGTGGTGGTCTATGTTTGTTTATGGCTGTAGAGAAAAGCCGTTGGTGCTGTACCTATTCACGACGAATGACAACGTGCGAACGAGTTTTGTCGATAACACATCTAGCGGAGGAATGTGCATAAATGATACTCTGATGCAAATGGGAGGTACGCACCTAATTGGTACCATAGACTAGTATTTCCCAACCATAGAGTAAATTATTGAAAGGAAAATATAGGCGTGTATTTTTAATTCCAAATTTGAATCATAAACATATTTAAAAAGCCTATTGTTGGTTAAACAATACTTATTAAATATTGTTTATTACTTAAAAAAAAGTTTTGCACTGACACAATAGATAAATAAAAAAAATTGGTGCACATAATAAAAAAATATGTTTGTAATTTTTCGCGTTAATCATACGCTTTGTACTGAGGTGAAAATTCATTATTTGTCTAGAATTCTGCATTATTTATTGTTTTTTTTTTTGACAAACAACTAATTTAACTATTTTAAAACGAAGTTCTTTAAGGACCTTTTGTGTGATCCTTCATTTAATAGGTTCGAAACAAAATAAATTAACCGTTAATACTTCGATTATTATATTAACTTGTGTGGTTTTTAATTTAAAATACAAACCTAATGAATTCCAATTTTTTAAAACTTAATGGTTGGGAAATAGGCCTAAATTTAATATTGTTTAAAAAATTGGCTTATACGTATTAAAAAAAAACTGATGTTCTCATAAAAAGAGAAATAAACTCCAACTCAATGTCACAATTTAAATGGAAATTTTTAAACAAGTAAAAGCCGTTTTTTACGTAAAAGCCGGGTTTTACTTACATAAAAAGTAGTTTTATGTAAGTAAAACCCGCATAGATCCGGCACATTTCCAAAAAAAACCCTATCTGTCGTTTTTCAGGTCTTATGCTATCTTGGTACCAAATTTTATTCAAATCGGTTATGTACTTTAGGTGTGAAGAAGAGACATACAGACTCACGTGGTAACTATCGCATAATATTAGTAGGGATTAAGTACTACAATGCAGAAATAATGTAATGAATGTAGCAAATTTCAAATTTCCTATATAATTAGGTAAAGTCAGACGCGTTTAAAAATATTTCTTCTCCAGTTACAATGTGTGATCTTACAAGCTCTTAGTAACACATGTATATCATGCTAGTACACTATTATGTTGTTAATCCTCTTCGGAATGCCTGTAGTTATATCACAATTATTTGCATAATATATAATATAGCGTTATTTTTTATTTTCTCACACGTCTTTCTACTATATTTGAGGAGATGTTTCAATTTGTCTTCAAATTAACTAAATGCGCAGTTGACGTAAATTAAAAATCTAATTTTCATTTGACTGTTAAATAGTTAACACAGAACTGTCAAAGTGACATTTCACGCATATGCGTGTAAACTATTCCTATCAAATTTGTTCCAAGGCAAAGTTGACTTGTAGATATATATACTTTAATGCTGCTCAACGTTAACACTCACTTTTGAAACATCTAATCAAATATTTCTTTATTGCTAGTTGTTAAACACTCAAGTTTCTTATGCATGTGTACAAATTATTGATGAGATCCTTTATATAGTACTGCTTGTTAATTTAAGTGGACTTCTTGTTCAGTGGTGGATTCGAACCCCATAAAGAAATACAATGGACCAAATGAATCACCAATATAATAATTGAACTGAATCCGATATTATTTTAAATAAAATTTTCAAGAAGAAGTGAACAAGAAAAAAATTAATCATCATATTGATCCACAGCTCCTTCTCACACTGTATGAGCAAGGTCACATTTATATCTGAACTCAATTTCAGCCTTTATATCAATCTTTATAAACTAAATATTCTCACTTCTTCGCTCCTTAAAGAACTGGATGGCATGGCTCGAGTCTACTGGTATCTGTTTTATTTTTTTATTTTATTTACTTATATAAAGTGTATTTCATCAAAAAAAACAGATAGGTACCAGTAGGATCCAGCAATGGTATCTAAGACTAGCATACACTCCATTATACGATGTCCTATGTACAAATAAAACACACAACTCTCAGTTGACACGCTACCGTTCGGCGGCGTGGGTAACAGCGGTATGGGCGCGTACCACGGGAAGGCGTCTTTCGATACGTTTACGCACAAGAAGAGTTGTTTGGTGAAGGACTTTGCGGCTATCGGGGAGAAACTGGCTTCGTGAGTATTTGATGCTATTTGCAGTGGGTAACTACTGATATTTTAGATCAAATGCATAGGTTTAATTTAGAATTTATTTGCGTTGATGTACAATAATTTTGTCAAGTTGATGGCTTGTTTTTATCACATAATGAGTGCATTAATTCGGTATACGTATAAAATTTTTGGTTTTATATAATTGCTTTCTAAATGAGAGTTTTGTTTAAAGAATAGAAAGAAAAATTATCACAAGATGGCATTCGAACCCGCGTTTTGCCAAATCGTAGCAACGCCTAGCCTCTCGGCCACCCGTGATCCTGCTTCCGCAATCGAATTTCTTCTACTCTGTTAAGCAAAATTATGTCTTAAAGATAATTAATTACAATTAGCGAAATAAACCGCATTATAGATACTTCAGCGACGACAGTATCTTAAATCTTATTGTAATTCCTCCTATGTCTGAAGAAACTAAGAGAGGCTCAATCTTGCATAATGCAACGAAATGAACCATAAATTTTCTCCCCTGTTTATCTTACAAAATACATCTTTATATATTCCAGTGGTCGCTACCCACCGTACACGGATGGAAAACTTAATTTCATATCGACATTAATGCGCAAGAGACACGGGCCATCGCTAAAGTTCTTGCCTTATTTGGTCATGTTCGCGCTCGGAGCTGGAGTGGCGTACGGCATCACTGCGTGGCAGAAGGTAAAGAAATAATGAATGAATGAATAATTGTGAAGCGGTGTAGGTTGGGATTTATAGAAACATATTATGCAGACAATCTTCTCGAGGTCCACCCTAGTTTCGGGTTTTAGGGTTACAACCAATTGTATAGAATATCAACCTTATCGGTTAATGAATAAGATTCAATATTGCATGGCTATACGAACGAAGTGTGGGTTATGACTCCCTTTCAAGTCTGTTGTGTCGCTTCTGTTGTGTTAGGTTATTTATGTTTTTGTAAATGAATGTTAAAACGTACAAACATTGGGAAATAGAACATCACATATTCATTATAAATTATATGATACATCTCCAACTACCATAAATAAATAAGGATAAAATGTATTTAAGAAATGAAATAATTTAAAATAGTTCGAACCTTGACAAATTTTATATTCCATGTGCATTCAGAATTTTGAAAGTCCTAAAAATGATTAACTGAGATTGTATTTCTTCTGGACCCATGTTAAAACAATATTATATAACATACATTCATAAACTAGTTTCCATACAATTAAGTGATCATCATTTAAATCTCAAAAATTATGGCAATAGATATAAAGGTAGTTATTGTAATAAAGATAATTAAATATATTATATACGTATCATTAATTCTGCAGTATTTAATTACTTCCACTTAAAAGCTTGTATGGGAAATTTTACATAATATTAACAAAAACTTTGAGCTGATAAAATCTATCGATCTCACATAAGGAAAGATGTTCAATTCAATAATCAAGTTATAATGAGTACAATATAGGTTCTTAAGAATTTAATCAAAAGTAAAGCACTAATTATATGCCTAAGATGGAAAAAAAAAACCTTAGATAATACGTTTTAGATGAATTGTTGTATTTGTTTAAGAAAACTCCTCTGTATATGTCTGCTTCTTAACATAGTAAAATGCGTTTAAACTCTAATAGGGAAAGGGAGCATGTGTTGTTAAATACATTTATTTATATTTATTGGCGGATAGAAGATTTAGTTTATTATATAAAAAAAATGTTTTTTTAATAATATAATTAAACATACAGACCGCTGTAAGAAGTACAAAAAGGGAGTTTGTTTATTGTTTATTATAATATTATATTCATGTTTATAATACATTAAATATGTTCAGATTATTCCAAATTGGTTTTATTACTTTTAATAATAACAACTCTTTAGTAAAATAATTTAAAAGTTAATAATTTTAAAGTATGACATCGTAGGCACGATAATAATATAGAATATTCTAATGGCAATTAATAATAGTTTTAAATTAGTTAACACATTCATGCTGAAATTAATTTTTTCAAAGTATATCATTATAATAAAAGAAAAATCTTTAGAATTGCTTATTTTTTTATCCAATTTTGTATCAATACATAATCCTCATTAGTATTATAAATGCTAAAGTGTCTTTGTTTGTTTGTCTTTCCCGTTGGAACAGAATGATTTTATGCTATGATTTTTGTGTCTGAAGATAGTTAGGAGGGAAGATAGTTATTTAGGCCACTTTACAGAAGCGAAAAATATATCATTCATAAAGAATTTACTTAAACTACAATAGCTTTCTGCGCGCCACTTCGCCTATGTTTTTAAAGGAATAGGACTGCCCCGGGGTTTAACCCGTATCTTTCCCAGTCTCGAGAGATTTCCGGAGAAAAACTATCCAATGGGCTTTCTCGGGTCTCAACCTTTTTTGTGTCTAATTTCAGCCTAATCATGAACAGTTTAGGCGTAAAGAACAAGCACTTACTTTAGCATTTATAATAATAGTAGAAATAAATTATAATTATTTCGAGTTATATCCATACTTAGCTTGATATAGCGATCGTAATTCGTAATACAATAATAGCAAAAACTTTAAGTCGACGACCTTATTTGTCACTTGACTGACACTCTTTTTCATTAAATCTTCTAACGCCTAACAGTTTCGTAAAACTATTTTGTCTATAATATTAATTGCTATTCCCTTACTTTCAGGCAGCTGCAGAAGATGTGTGATTTCACAAATTCTACGTTAATTAAATAATGTGATATGAAATATTTCAGACTTTATCTTAAGGCACAATATTATACTAATGTTTGCAGCCGTCCAGAAATATTGTCGTCTAGGCTGACCTCACATAGTTTGCATTTATATGACACGTTTTATTTACACTTTTTTTATATAATATATATACACACGTTATTTTTAAATACAGTAAGTGGTTTGGGGTGATTGAATTATTTTATTTTAGACTTGCCATTTCACTCTGCTAAAAATGTGATAAAAAAATTAACGATTTTTTAATGTTTTTATTTGCTTGTATTTAATGTTACGAACTTTATAATGGCAGCTTTGTGTTAGAGATTTGGTAAGATTATAAATTATAAACTAGAATATTATTGAAAAATTATTCAAATATTAAAAGATTAAAAAAAATGAAAATGCAATAATTAGCCTTTTATCGACTTAGGGGACGTCCATTAATTATGTGAGGAGGATTTGAAATTTTTCGACTTTAAATATCTAATATACTTAAAATTTCATATGTGCGGAACCCTCCCCCCGCCCCTTTCTTATCTCGTGAGAATAAGTGCGATTTAACTGTACCTCCTTCCCCCCTTAAACGCCTCACTTAATTAATGGACGTTTATTTACAATACAAATCGATTACATTATTTTATCATTTAAGGAGCTATTAGTAATATAAGTAAATTATGCAACTATAAATTTATATTTTGATCAATGTTATAATCTGTATTTTATTTAATAAATGTGGGAACAATTTTTTGTTTTTAGTTGTTTAATTTTGATTTTCTATAACAATATTATTACTTATGGTAATCCTGCTAATACACGAAAGTTTGTAAGTATGAATGGATGTTTGTCACTCTTTCACGCAAAAGAAAAGACTTACGCAGGTGAAACCACGGGGAGTAGCTAGTTTCTCATAAAAATAACGCTAAAATAAGTCATATGGTCGAAGCGGATGTCAAAGGTAAGGCAGAAATTAATTTTTGATAAAGTAATAACAAAAAATAAAGTAATACGCGTGACATTAAAAAGCTCACACAGTTTTTTAATGTCACGCGTGGTGGCAGCAGCAGCTGCAAAAGCAGTGGTGGCTCAGTGGTGAGAACCTCGGACTTCAAAATCGATAAGTCGGGGTTCGAGACCAGGCGAGCGTGCAGGAAATAAATTGATTTTTCAATTTATCTGCACATGTGGATAATATCGCCACTGCTTAAACGGTGAAGGAAAACATCGTGAGGAAACCGGCATGTCCAAGAATCAAAAGTTCGACGACATGTGACATCTGCCAACCCGCACTTGGCCAGCGTGGTGGATTTTGGCCTGAACTCTCATAGGAGGCCTGTGTCCCAGCAGTGGGAACATATATGGGCTGATGATGATGATGATGATGACAGCTTTTTAATGTCATGTGTATGGCTACATTCCAAATTATTATATATTTCACAGGGCAACACCCACTAGTACAAATCAATAATACTGTAAAAAGCATCATCTGAAACAACATGCCAAATTACTATATTGAGGACTCTTTTTAAATTCATCATCATCATTATCGGACACAATCAGTATGTTTTAATACAATTGAATATATAATTTCTGCAGCTCTGAAAAAGTGCTGTGAAACTGAGGTTTAACTTGTTTTCTTACAAAGACATATGGGTTTCATTTTGCTGTATTGGGTTAAGACCCGTTATTTATCAGTTAATATGTATTGTGAAGATAAATTAAATAGTTATTCTTAGCAAAAAAACTAAACCACTTTCAAACTCTTAACTAGACCAAGTTGTATTTTAATGTGTAAATGGAACACAGGAGGCACCAGCTTTTAAACAAAAAAAGTTTCATCAAAGTCTGTTCACCCAGTCGACGTTTTGAGCTTGTCGCTTCATCCGAATGAGCTACAACTGTCGAAAGTAGTTTAATAAATCAGCCGGAAATTAAACTACCCATCTACGAATTAAAACCTGATTTAGGCCAACTTACAATGAAGTTCTAACAGTTCTATGAGGACGCAACTAACGGCTTTTTTATAATTTCGGAACCTGTAATAGAGCAAGAATCCAGTATTTCCAGATATGACTTATATGTGAATTGTCAGTCATGGATAATAAGGTTTATAAATCTCTTTACAAATCAGTAACAAAAGAATGGGACTAAAACTAAATTGTCACACAAAAAATAACACAACTCGTCAACAAAGTATTTAGTATTATATCATCTGTGCCTATGTTACATCACTTATTTGTCCGTGACAATACGCCAGAATCATATTGAAATAATCAGTAGTTTGAATTATGCTCTCTGAACTCCACACACTCACTTAATCGCCGTAATATTCGTAACGAACAAAACGTAAGGTACAAACCCTGATCCTGGTGCGTTCCATAGGAGATCCCAGGATCCCTGCTATTGTGCTTTGAGTTTGGCCGCCGAGGAGGTTTTAGTGGGTAGAAATCCCACTATAGAGCATCTTTGGAAGGTTTCCTCCTCGTTAAAAAAAAAAAAGATACAAATCCTACTATCCTACTAATACAAGTTATAAACGAAAAAGTATGTAAATTATAAGAATGTATGTATGAGTGAATGGATGAATGTTTGTTACTAGATGTTAATACAGCAAAGCCAAGATCAAGACTAAATTTAAATGTGACCACAAGGGGGCATTTTTATCTTAAAAGCAAAAATCGGTTCAGTTTGTTAAAAGAATTTAGATAACAAACACTAAAAATTTTGTGGATTTGATATCCTGCTTCTTTTTTGAAATCGATAGAAAATACCCATAGATAGAGGTTTCATATAAGCCAAATGAAATAATTTGAAAATTTTGGTCTCTGTATTATCCGTCTTTCAACACGCAGAAAAATATTATTTTAGTTATGATATCGTATCTCCCTACTATCAATTATTATTGTTTTATTTTCGAAGAGACAAAATATAAGAAGATAATTCCTATCTACCTAACTTGATTAATTTCTTTAAATCTCCCTGTTTTTGGCCAAGTTCATAGATTCAACCTTCAAAAGAAAGTCAAATAAATAAAAATGAAATAAACTTATATTTGTACAGTTGTGGTAACAAGTCGAGCACACAAAGTGTAGCACAAAAGCTTGTATCTAGGTTGTAATTTTGCTAAATGTCATTCGTAAAAAAATATTTATTTGTCTATGAGTGATGACAGATTTTTACACCTAGCAATAAAATGTTGAATAACAAATGCTATGTTTTGATAACTTATTTAAATGATTCGCATTTAAATGATTCTTATTTTTAATTAGAAAATCTAAACTAATATAACTAACTTTTATTTAAAATTTATTTTTCAAGTTATACAGAAAACTGTTATATAACAATTAATTTAAAACCTCCACGACATCGGTGTCTAGTTCAGTTTTTTTTTCTAGTAACACTGACGTACGAATGAAACGAAAGTGCTTGTGATGAGCAAAGACGATTAAAAAAGTGTCGATAGGTCAATATTCTGCAGAAATTAGCCAGAATCTTCAGGTATCTACAAAATATACTAAATAATAACCCTCGTATGTGAGGGTACTATGTGGTGGTGCTGTTCTTCTTCCGCTAGTTCAGGTGCTTATTCACATTTGAGGGCTTGTCTGACTACTCCCTTCCCATATTCCTATACGGCGGCCATATTTATAAGTCATGAAAGGCGTTGACGCTCATAGTAATTATTTGCGTTTCATTCTTTTTCAGGACCGATGGCTGCGATACGTAAAAAATTAGTGATTGTTGGTGACGGTGCGTGCGGTAAAACATGCCTGTTGATCGTGTTTAGCAAAGATCAGTTCCCGGAAGTGTATGTGCCGACAGTATTTGAGAATTACGTTGCCGACATAGAGGTTGATGGAAAACAAGTGGAGCTCGCGCTATGGGATACGGCCGGTCAGGAGGATTACGACCGGCTGCGGCCCCTGTCATATCCAGACACCGATGTGATCCTCATGTGCTTCTCGGTGGACTCGCCAGATTCGCTCGAGAACATACCGGAGAAGTGGACACCGGAGGTGAAGCACTTTTGCCCCAATGTGCCCATCATTCTCGTCGGTAACAAAAAGGATTTGCGTAATGACCCGGCCACGATCAACGAGCTACGCAAGATGAAACAGGAGCCGGTGAAGCCCCAAGAAGGCCGCGCCATGGCGGAGAAGATAAACGCGTTTGCATACTTGGAGTGCTCTGCGAAGAGCAAGGAGGGCGTGCGTGAGGTTTTCGAGACGGCGACCCGCGCCGCGTTACAAGTTAAGAAGAAGAAGAAGACAAAGTGTTCTCTGCTGTAATTGTGCTGTTGTCGCCAAGAACTCTGATTATGAATTGTTCGCATACTGCCTGAAAACTTAAGTTTGAAACGACTCGAACTCTGCAGCAGTCGCGACGTCGGCCACACAGTGCTTCCTTCTGATACTGAAAGCTGACGCGATGTCGCGGCCCGCGTAGCACGCACACCCACTCAGTATTTGTGTGGCTATCCTTTCACAATCGGTACTTGTATATTTTATAGATTATCTATAAATAATAAGCGTAAATGCCTTAACAGAGTAGTCGGGGGCGAGGGTGGGCCCTCGTTTGTTGGGCTCACAAGAATTTCGTGCTATACTATCATGTTATATAATCAAGTAGCATTTCTTCAATTTATAGATTTATTCCTCGACCGGTGTCGTCTCAGCGAGACTTATTGTTTAGTTTGGTATTTTGTATTTTAATTTTTCAATAAAATAGTGTATAAATTATGTAGGATGTTTATTTGACATGGAGCGCAAGCCCCTCTGACTCAGCCAAGTGCCTGTCAGCTAGACGCATCTCCAAGATGTTCCATTGGATTCTGATCACTTAGGGCAGTCATTTTGTAATCTATTTTTTGTGTGAAATTTTAACTTCAGTATGGTATTGCATGCTAATTTAATTTATTAATAATTATGTGAACCCCATGTTTTAACAATTCTTTCTAGACTTTTTGACTTTTATAAAATTTAATACAGCATTTATAAATCAAAGGTTTAGGATGGGGGAAAATATTTAAGTTAAAATTCAATCGTCTATGTTATGTTTTATTAGTATTGTAAGTACAAAATTATCTTTCAAATATACATGAATTAACATAATTAGACTTCCTTTTATAATTTAAGAATGTCTTGGATTTATTCCAATTACAAATTTATTAACTAATCAACTGAGCTTTCAATTGGTTTATGAATTCCTTGTCATTTTTAATAGTTGTAAAGGATTGAACCTCCTTCTGGGAGGAGTCATAAATTCCATCTGTTGCTGTTGTGCCGTCATTCTATATGGGACCTTTGTGCCCTCGGGAAGGTGTGCTTCTTGGCCCTTCAGGTCAGGAATCCAATCTGCATACAGTATGGTATTGATCTCGCACAGCTTACTAGCAGGCAAGGGAGTGATGACATACAAAACCTCCTTTTCCCAATCAATTCCTCGTATGAGACCTGCAATATGGCATATATTTGTATTGCAAACATTTGCACTATCAGATAATCAAGTTGTATATTATAGTACTTATATTGATAACACAAATATGATATTAATGATGTACTTTGTTCGAGTTACATCATCATTGAGTCATTTAGGTATTACTTGAAGGATGAAACTAAAAACTATAGTTTATGTAAATGTTTCTATTGTCTCAAGCATTTTATATGTATTAGAGCAGCAAAGTTTACTAACTTTAAGGTTAAAATTTTTTCTTGATATATATTAAAAATAAAATTATATTCTTAAAAATCTCCATTATTTAAATGTTTTGTTGGTACTTTTTTTTTGGTTATTAATTTAAAATTTACATTAAAACGAATTAATAACTTATGTCATATATCAGTATATAGACAATATCAAGAAGCATACTCTCATAGTAGCATAGCTTATGATTAAATAATAATTATTATTACCATGTCCATGGCACAGAAGTGGTTGGTCAGACAATGTAAACACTCTTTCTTTGCATTGTGTTCTCGGGTTGTGTTGACACAACCCCACCACTTTACCATTGATAACTTTTGTAACACAATCTTTGAATGGTATATTCACAGCTACATACAAATCCTTCAAACATACTCTGTAACAAGCAATTACTGTTATGGTTACATTTATTACGTTTATGTACTGTAAACTGACCTAATTTCAATCATAAATCACATAACGTAGATGTATTTCCATATAAAAAATCAAAGTATTTAAATAATAATGTACACTTAAGTATTAAATGTAAAAAATGGCTTATAAGAAAAACAAAACGTTATCAGCTGATGCTGTGTGCGGTCGCGAGTTGTGTGTCATCGTTCCAGGAGCTAAATTATTATCTATTACTCATTTTCTACTATACTGATAGCAATTGTTATTTCTGAATAATTTAAAATAAATTCCAAGTCTCAATCGAGATAGACTAGTTCTGCATTTAATATTCGAGTTAATTATATTATCTTTTCAGAATTTCATTATTAGCTTTATATGTTGTCACAAGTAAAGGATCTTGGGTTCGATTCCCTGATAATTTATGATTATATTTTATTGATAATTTATATGAATATATTTTAATTTAAGGTTTAATCTACTGACAGTTAAAAATATGAATACCTAAGGTATTTCTTTCCCCATGCCCCGATTTCTACTTGAATAATATGCAGTACGTGCAATTTTTCGTCCTATAAATACCTAATTAAATTGTTTCATATTGCATCAAATTAATGTTCAATAAAATTGTTTCTATTAGTAACTTCCTAAGAAACCTTTGGATACAATTTGTTTGCGTGACATCATTGGGTGACGATGGCGATGCGTCATGAATTATAAAAGACATGACGAGGTGCAAGCTTCGGCCCGAACTGGTTTTAGCAATGTAAGTACAACACACTGGGCAGGAATCGTTAAGGGCGAAATAACATTAAAGTGGATTTAATTAGAAGCTTTTGGCAATCTTGCCAATAAGCTGTCGTTTCTTCAATACAAATTGGTAGAAATTTTGTAGAATATATTACATATTCAACAAACTATAACTTCATTTATTAAATCTAATGTACAACTATGCCAATTTAGCAATTGGTCAGATTTTCGTATATAGTTGAAAAAAAAAAAAAACTACGGGAAGAAACTATTACGTTCGAGGTTTATCGAGACCAACATGGCTAAACCGATTTTAATAAATTTTAGCACGTTGCGTATTATGAGTCGAATGTTGACAATGCTTGTCGCTTCTAGTTTTGTGGGAAAAACTAGAATAATATATGATGCCACACAATAATGTACGATGCAAGTCAGTGATACTGTGGAGTGCAAATTGTTCAAAAAAATAAATGCGATTCCTGGCAGGTAGTGACGTCATGAACTAAAAAGTTATGTGAGGACCTTCACAAATTATCGAGTTTCCTAAGGAGCGCATTTCTAATGTAAGTTGAAGTGTTTTATTTTTAAAATATAATCAAGACTAGACTTAAGCCTTATTTATCATAGTGATAGTGTACACACACAAAATGTCGTTACTCGTTACACACTACCTACATGACTATGAAAAAATGGAACTTTACCACCGTAAATAAACAATTTAAAGAGATGACGGATAGAAACAAGAAAAATAAAGGGAAAACAGTTTGACGGCATAATTTTTCTTTTAACTTTAAGAATCTAATTTCACACAAATAATGAATAAGACTAGTCCCCGGGTTCTACTGACGATTATCAACAAAATATAATTGCGATGGAGCGATTTAGAAACGCTAATGCTTGAATAGCTTTTTTGGAAATTAACATAGCCTTCCTGATCCTAAAACTATAGAAAAAATTTTTCAACATTAACCTTATAGACTTTAATTATTAAAGAACAAAAGCCCTACCCTATACTCAATGTAATTATTATGGAGACTTTATAATATAAAATAGCAGGCTTGTTTCCATCAACGTAATTGGTTTTAATTCCCACTAGATCATTCAATCCAAACGTTCACCATGTTAACCCTGGCACTAATTAAGCTGTAGCGTCGTCGGTCGCTTATCTTTAACACATCATATTTTAGATGTTATAAAGTTACGATAGTAAAAAACTACGTTGATAAAATTAAATTGATTACGAATTCATGCTGTAGGAAAAAGGACTTGGATGTAATTTCATTGAATTCGTACAGTTTAAGTTTGTATGTACGCTAATTTTATAAAGAGGAAAATTTTGTATTTTTGTATGTTTCTAATGTTATCACACAAAAATTTGTAGAAAGCTGCATCTTTACTGAGTGACATGGACTATATGTACCACGGGCGGAGCCGGGGCGAACAGCTAGATGGTTATAAAGCTGAATATTATATCCTGAATTTTGTAAGCTTACTTAAATTTTCTAACAGAAAGCTGCAGCTTTATTTAAATTTTATATTTTTTTATGTCTAACAGCTAAGAAATTTCATTTTTTAGTTCTGGATTCAAATTTTTCCCGATGACACTTATCTTACTTACTAACAGAAGAACTGTTACATAAAACGCATGATGTATGCGTAAAAAAACAATCTATGTTACTCGTTAAGATGTAGTTAGACTACAAAGCAAATAGTTATTTTCATGTAGGTATGTCCCCATATTCCCTTAAAAATTAAATGTTGCTAGTTTCTATATTGTGTTTAGGGTTCCGGTACGGAAAGAAAAAAACCTTAAAGTGCTTTGGTCTGTCTGTCAAGTCCCTTTTTCTCAAATATGCATAGAGGCATCAAATTGAAATTCGTATGGAATACTGAAATTTACTGTATCTTAATGCTGTGAAAAATAACCAATCCAGCTAAATAAATACAAATCGAATCGAACGAAATCAGATACAGCATTTTATGCTAAATATTTTCGCGATTTCGCAACGCATTATAGCACAGTTGAAGGATAGCATAAATTTTTAGTTCCATCATCATAAGTAGCTATATCATCACCATAACAGATTTGTACGAATCCTCCGTGCACGAGCGTATTCGCTCTTAGCCCAGTTTTTTTCTCTGTATTATGTATTAAATTAAAAAACAGCACCATTAATGTTTATTACATAACATTACCCAAAATTACCTTATGTTTGGACGCTACTGACCAGTTTAAAACAATTTTATGTAAACATATGACCCAACCGTCTCATTATGATAATATTAATAATACCTTCTATATATCAACATAAATTGTTACGTCATCTATCATCTATGAGAAATCTTGCAATAAATATATTAAAATACTTACTCATATGGTACAATATCTAGCAACCATCCATTGGGTTTTATATTCGAGGCTAACTGTCCAAAATACGCCAAAAAACTTAAATATCTTTCATCTCGAGGGGCCAAAGATCGGCTCTTTGTAATGGCTTCTGCGTCCGGCGCCAGAATGAACGAATACTCCAAATTAGGACACAACATACCCCTAAATAATTTATTGTATCTAAACTTTTTATATAAATCTAGTACATTGTGTGGGCTGAGATGAGAGGCGAAGTTTTTCTTTGCGTTATTGGAATCATACTGCAGTACAAGATCAGGTTCAGTTATCATTATAATTAATGTAATTATTTCGAGACCAAGAGCATTTGTCATTCCCATGGTATTAATAATCCAGGGCAGATGGCTAAAGTGTTCTGCGCTGAACACAATTATAGATTTAACTGCGTTTATATAACGACTTACGTTATCCATTGTGCTTATTATACCAATGTTGAGTGCTCTGAAACAGAAAAAAATTATTACAAAAACTTTAGAAAAGCACAGACTGGTCACTGTCAACATAATTTTAATAAATTAATATAATAATTTTGCTTTGTGAATATAATTACCAGTAGTTTTATAAGTACATTATAACTTTAGTCTTTACTAGACTATATTTAGATGTAAGATGATTATTGTAAGACAACATAATATTATGATGTTCATTTTGAATGGATTGAACACTTTTTCTAATGCTCAATTTTGCTGCACAAACCACAGTGAACATTTGGATATTAAAATAAAGTTATTTGAGAGATCATAGTATTTAATAGGTGATAGTGCCTCCATAAAGTTTGGAAAAATATAAAAAAAAAAAATAACAAGCTAAGTCAAACCTCTATTTGCAACAAAACCTTTACTAACAACTAACCTTTGTGGTGTCCTCAAATGTGTAAAACTGGGGCCAAAAATAGGTGAATCAACGACAGTAGCAGACACATGGCCAGCCACTGTGAATTCGCTCTGTCCAGGATCCAAATCTATGACTAGCACTGAACTTTTGTGTAAAAGTGTGTTCACATAGTATCTAAGAAAGGTTGACTTGCCACTACCCTTGCCTCCACATGCCAGTCCTTTGAAAGGTACCCCTGAAAAACAAATTATAAAAACATAATTGCGTGTAACAATTTTGAACAAAACAATAGAAGACCTGTGCATTGCAAAGGGAATGAGAAATGTATACCTGTTTAAAATATATAAGCATACTACAATATGATTATGAACATCCATTACTCTGATTTTGTTTTTCTTAACATACTATGATTTAGGTGTCCCTTATTTATCACACCAAAATTACTAATATTTAATTATGATACTTACTTGGAACAATCTCCATAACAGATTTCCATGCAGGATTTTCTTCTAAACACTTTGGTGGCTTTTTAGAATACAAACTACAGCGTAGTACATTTGATGCTTGTTCCAAACTAATGTCTTTATTAGAATATTTGAACAAATGTACATTTGTGAAGTTATTAGCAACAAACTCTATTCTTGGACATTCAAATGGCTTTAAAAGCAATACTCCACCATATTCGCCTATGTTTGCAGTAACTTCCCTAGCTTCTGCTAGAGACAGTCCAACTGTTTTCAACTTATTGAACAAGTTACTATAATCATTGTTATTTTCAACTGTTTTAAAGCATTGTGCATACGAATATACAGGGGCAATAATAGGGCATTCTTCGTCCTTTAATGTATAACCACCAACTTCAATATGCCCATTGAGAGCTTGAGCAAGCAGTTTGCCATGAAAATATAATTCAGAAGGATGCTTTAACACAATAATACAATTATTCTTGACAATATAAATTGCAAAACTACTAGGCTCATCACTTTCCGATGCTAACTCTTCATATTCATCTACATCTCTACTTGGTGATATGTCTCTCTCATAAAGTGATTTGTTATTACTTGGTCCAGTTCTTTTTTCTATGTTTGTATCAGTTATGTCATTATTAAAACTATTATTGTCTTCTGTTATAGTGCTACAGTCTTTTTCCATTGTTATGTTAGCACTTTCACATATTTCTGTAAAGAAACCAGAACAATCTGGAGATAATGAAGATGTATCATGGACAGAGGGTAATATTCTTACAGTAGAATGTTTGTAATCGCCCAATATTTCATCAAACCTCTGTGGTTTTACATCGGTAGCTGTTATAGAAACATAAGGTGGTGAGGAACAAACCTGCATGTTATTTTTACTTTTCTCCCAAACCTTATCACCTGTATCTTTTCTGCGTTTCTTTTTTTCTTTTGAAGGAGATTTTGAATCAGGTTCATTTAAAATGATAGGAAGTTTCCTTTTCTCTTTTCTTGTGCTTTCTTTGGCTTGTAATTTGTCAAGTATTTGCAAGGCTAACTTTCCATCAGGATCAAATTTAGATTGACTTGAATTAGTGGAAGAACTATTGGAAGAAAGTGACTCCAAATCATGCAGTGTAGTTTTCAAATCTGTCAAGGATTGCACATTTTCATTATAAGAATTTGAAGAAATTGTACTGTTAGATCCTAATGGAGAATCACATGTATCGCTTAAATAATCTTTTTCCTCAACTGAAGAATCACTTGACAAATCATGAATAGTATCATTTGGAGACACAGATCTCTCTATATAATTTTTTGATTGTGAATCCAACTCAGAGCTATTTTTACGAAGATTGTAATTTTTCCCATTAATTACGCTATTTTCGCTAAGTATTTCAATTGGTTCTCTTATGTTTGTATCATCTTCGTGAGTAGATCCCGTCAAATTGAGATCAGAGAAACCACTTACAGAAGTAGAATCATCCAAATCTATTTTAACATTTTCAGCCTCTTTAATTATTTCAGTGTTGCTCGTTTTATATCCTTGTAACATTAATTTTAATTGCTTTTTCATAGTTTGTTCCCCTTTACTATGTTTATCATCACGATTTCTAGCAACATGTGCTTTTTCAAAAAAATCCATCTTAAATGCAAAAAGGTATTAAAATTTTAAGATCAATTTTTGTCGATAATAAGTGAACAAGACATTCAATTAACGTATAATTATTTTATGACTTGTTATCTTTAATAAATTTACTTTTTCGTAATAACAATTTTAAGATTCGTAGCATAATAAAAAGACTATTCACATTATCAGTTATCACTTGCCAGTTGTCAGCACATATTGACATTTCACATGTGTCGTGAGTTCGTTTCAGAATTGCCATACTTTATAACAAATTAAATAACCACAGAGAACTAAAATATAAATAACTTTCTTAGTAGATAAAGCAGTAGTTTTTAAATGGAAGTCAGTCCTTGACTTCCATTTAAAAACTACTGCTTCAGCAGGAATTGCGGCAGCTCTCACTCACCACACCTCCACGGCGGTATGAAATAGTAGCTACCATAGATTATACACTTATATACTGGGTAGCTACTGTGTTTCGTTGGGTGTGCGTATTCTTGTTCTTACATCATACCTTACATCTCTTGAAGTAAGTAATTCATTTGTAGACATGTAAACTCTCCGCAAATGTTGATAAGCGGTGGTAGCTCTTAAAATGTAGTTTTTTAGTATCACCAATATTTCGAAGTATCTTGGCCCCGAAATAGTAGTAGAAACCTCGCTTGAATGGAAAAATTTATTTACGTTTCCTGAGAAATCTAATGGGTTGTTAATTACGTTAACAAGATCTCCCGCGTCCACCCTTATATAATATCATAATATACACATTCACTTTCTTTTTATACTTTAGTACATTAATTCACACAAAACACACATTACACATACAATCTTCACTACTTTAAAACTCAGATTTCAAGTAATTAAATTAATGAATATATGAATTACTTGTTGATAAAATGTAAATAATTCAAATTGTTAATTGTTAAATATCATACACATATTTTTAACTATATAATTTAAATTTCAAATGTATTTAGCAGCAATTAAATTTTACTGCGTCTTAAATTGAACTTTTATGTATCAGGAAGACACAGACTCCTGAAACAACGAAAGCTATATTAGTGTCTGGGGTCCATGTTTTATGTGACATATAATTTGTTCAGTGAATGATTTTTATTTTTTTTTATAAAATCAGAATTGTAGTATATTGTAAAAAAATGAAACAAAAAATAAATTTTTCGATTTTATTTATATATAACCACTGTTGATTCCGAGATAAATATACATTCCATGATTGTATTCACTTTCAATACAGTTCGTGTGAATGAGAACTACTAATCACTGGCAAAGATGGCAGTGACCGACTTAACAAGTCTAAAATTGTACCACTGAATTCACAATACTAAATTCCTGGTACAACTTTAGGGTAAACTAGTTATAAACGCTTTACTGCGCTTGGAAAGTAGCAAGGAAGTCAGTAACGATCTTCTTGAGGGCAGCATCAGATTCAGGTGTGATCTGTCCGTCCTTGGCGATGGTGCTGAGGAGACCTTGGTGGCTGGTCTTGATGTGCTGGGTGAATTCCTTCTCGAAAGCTGTGATCTTGGTTGGGTCCAGTTTGTCAAGGTGACCACGGACACCACAGTAGATGATAGCAACCTGCGAAATAATAATTTATTACAGGCTATTTAATATGTGAGATAATTATAAGAAAATTCTATAAAATATAAAAACAAAACATGCTTACATTTTTTTCTATTTCTAATAAATATTTTGTCATACTTAACTAACTAATGATTGAAAAAGCATGATAGTGCGATCTGGTTATGTGAACTTGAAATATTGCATAATATTTGGTTTCCATTTAAAAACAGGCCAAAGGAAGCATTGTAACATTTTGGCGAATTTTCACATTAAAAAATCGTGAGAAATAAAAAAAAAGTACCCAAAATATGCATATTCTCTCACCTGTTCCTCAATAGCCATTGGCACATACTGTCCCTGCTTCAACAGCTCAGTGAGACGCATGCCTCGGTTGAGCAGCTGCTGTGTGGCGGCGTCCAAGTCGGAACCGAACTGGGCGAACGCGGCGACCTCACGGTATTGGGCCAACTCCAGCTTCATGGAACCGGCCACCTTTAGGAATAATTCATTGTTGAAATGTGTAAAAGACAATTACTTTTCACTAGATTAAAATCACAAACTTCTTGTTAAATTAAATAATAAAACAGAAGTAAAATGGTCAAACTATGTGTTGTCAATAAAAAAAAAAGCTATGCTCCTCTACTATCTATAGTTTATACCATATACTTGCCTCCTGTATGTATTTAACCAAAAAATAAATAGCTTAGAACAGAAGTTAATCCATACACATACAATATGTACTATCAAAATCTCCAGCTTATTCACATACCTGCTTCATAGCCTTGGTCTGGGCAGCAGAGCCCACACGGGACACAGACAGACCGACGTTGATGGCCGGCCGGATACCCTTGTAGAACAGCTCAGTCTCCAAGAAGATCTGACCGTCCGTGATGGAGATCACGTTGGTGGGAATGTACGCAGACACGTCACCAGCTTGCGTCTCGATGACGGGCAGAGCTGTGAGGGAGCCGCCGCCCATCTTGTCGGACCTATGTAACGATGGCAAGAAATTTAAATTTTGTTTAAATAAGAATTTTCATACTGACTTATTGGGATTTAAAAAAATTACGATCTATGACCACTCAACTGAAACTAGGGTAAAATGAATTTATTAGATGAAGATAATCTTTAAGGATCACTATTTATTTATTTTATTAGTAAGGAAGGCAGTTTTGGCTGCAGCTGTTTACATACAAATGTTCTAGAAAGCTCTTACATCTTAGCAGCACGTTCGAGGAGACGTGAGTGGAGGTAGAACACATCACCGGGGTAGGCCTCACGACCGGGGGGACGACGCAGCAGCAGGGACATCTGAAGAGATTAATTCATTATATGTCATGTTTTTAAATTCATTAAAAACAAATAGATAAACAGCAATATTTTGTTGCAGATCAAGTACCAGATATATTATTCTTAACACATTTTTCTAAATACGGTTACTAAAATTATAAAAGCATTTATTGCAGTCATTTATAAATTCACAGAATAGAGAGTGCCTTATCATTATTATCTTATCGCTTTATGCTCAATATTTTTTATGATGTTCTAGCATTGTAATAAAATTATAAATTGAACAATAATACAAACAAACATTTTAAATAAGATTGACAGTGGAAGCAATAAATTATAACTAAAAACACGATTTCCTTCTTAATCTGTATCTTTAGCATCTAAAATTTTCTTCAAATAAATTGATTGTAAGATATCTAATATATAAAGATTACATAATTATGTACATCAGTTTTTTATCTTAAAAGTTACATAATTTAAGCATAATATTTTTAAGACACTTAATTAGATTCCAAAGGTTCATTGAAAACATTGATCAGGTATTTGATATGCTCCATATTCATCAATTACAGAGACACTCTCAGTAAATATTTATGATTGAATCTGATCATCACCACAAAATTATCAATGCATATAGGATACAGTTTTTGCCCATACTTTAGAAGTATTTTATTTATGTATTTTTAAACTTGCAATAGATTTTGATCTATAATTTCTACTAACTCATTATTACTTTATTTTGTTTATTTAAATCATTAATTAACAGACGTCTACATATTTTTTAGGTACTGAAGCATTTTTTTATTATGTGTTGTAATTATATAACAGTTTGTATTATAATCTACATAAGTAATATGGTTATGGAGAATATATAAAAAAAATAACTACTTTACAGTTTTGTAAGAGCTACCGAGTCTCTGCAGAAAGGGAACACATATGGGCTGATGATGATGATGATGAAGTTACCTGACGGTAGGCTACAGCCTGCTTGGACAGATCGTCATAGATGATGAGCGCGTGCTTGCCATTGTCGCGGAAGAACTCTCCCATGGCGCAGCCCGAGTACGGCGCGAGGTACTGCAGGGGGGCGGCGTCCGAGGCCGTGGCCGACACGATGATGGTGTAGTTGATGGCACCTGATTGTAGTTATATTATATATTAAACATAATATTTAATTATATTCTACTTAATTATAAACGCGAAAGTTTGCAACAATATATGGATGTGTAGATGTTTATTTCACTATAACACAAAAATTACAGGTGGGATCTAAACATCGAACTTTAGTAAGTAGATTTTTGTTTTGATAAGTACAGACATCAGAAGAACTGTTTCTATATATTTTGACATGATTGTACTATATTACACTTAAGCCTGGAGCCATAAGCTAGGCCTGAATTAACTTTGAATTTTCGATAATTACACAACCATAAATAGGTTAAAGATAATTAACGTTGCATCTGTTTGTTAACTTATGATTTCCCATTGCCTAATTAATTATAGTAACATTCAAAGTGAATAAATAATTAACTCTTGGTAAAAGTATAAAAAGTCACTTTTATAAACATACCAGCATCAGTCAAACGCTTCACAATCTGAGCCACAGTGGACCTCTTCTGTCCGATGGCCACGTAAATGCAGTACAGCTTCTTCTTCTCATCCTCGCCCTTGTTGAAGCGCTGCTGGTTGATGATTGTGTCGATGGCGAGCGCCGTCTTGCCGGTCTGACGGTCACCAATGATCAACTCACGCTGACCACGGCCGATTGGCACGAGCGAGTCCACGGCTTTGATACCTGGATAGCAATAAAAGTGAACATCCAAGAGTTCAACATTTGTTTGTATGTAAGTAGGTAGAAAAAAATTATGTAATGTCAATTTTAAGGAGGCTATTTTTATATATATAATAGAGATGGATAAGGTAAGCATTTATTTTAAGGTTTATAATAATGAGAAGTTGCATATTTTGTAAGGTTATGAACTTTTTGATTTTCGAAATAGACAAGACACTTTTTACGCTACATATCATAATTTAGATATTCTCTATCTTCATTATGATATACATCAACACACACAACAAAAAACTCACCAGTCTGCATGGGCTCGCGCACAGACACACGCGGTATGATACCGGGCGCCTTGATACCGACACGCATGCGTCCTTTCGTGTCAATGGGCCCCTTGCCGTCGATCGGGTTTCCGAGCGCGTCCACAACGCGACCGAGCAGCTGGTCGCCGACGGGCACGTCCACGATCGCGCCGGTACGCTTCACGATGTCACCTTCCTTGATGAACTTGTCGTTACCGAACACTACCACACCGACATTGTCCGGCTCCAAGTTGAGGGCCATACCCTGGTGGATCAAATGTTTCATTTTATGTTACGAAATTTATAATACAGTATGTAGCAATTTTGTTTTTTTTTAAGACAAAGCTGTCAAAGACTATGAGTAGTGCCACTAGACTTTCCAGACATAAACACTACTGAAAGCTCCACATTTTGACCTTTAGAAAATTAATAAGCTCTTGGCATCAATGGGCTATACACTTGAAGGTGTTAAGTAAGGAGAAAGCATATGTATGTATGCTTGTATGTTTCAGGGTTAGAGTATTGTTTTCATAGCTGGCCTATTAAAAATGTCTGCATTATGATGTAAAAGTTCAGCATAGATTTGCAGAATAAATCATAGTTATATTATATCAATTTTAATGGATAATTTTATTTTTTTATTATTTAATGATGTTGCATTAACTTTAACATTAAGTTAAGTAGGACATGGCAAATATTGCATAATCATGACAGACAATTAGCATATAAAATTTTAACTATTTTTTTCTTACTTTAAAATCATAGACAATTTTGATTTTAACAATGACATGAAAATAACACTGGATAATTGTTTGTTTGACACCACAAATTTGTTATATAACAGTTATAAAATCATTTTATTTATTTCATTTATATCTCATATGAAGAGTTACAATATAATATATCAGATGGTTTCAATTTTAATATTAGACATAACATGAGTTAGGAGAAAGCATATTTTTTTATTTAATCTCTCTTCATCTTTCCACTTCAACGGTCATATAATAAACCTACCTTAAGACCGGAGGAGAATTCCACCATCTCCTCGGCCTGGATGTTCTTGAGTCCATAGACACGAGCAATACCGTCACCGATGCTCAACACGCGGCCAGTCTCTTCCAAATCGGCCTGTAAAGTGCATTAAATAATTCTTACCCATAGGAAATTTTGTATGTATACAATACGAAATATAAGAGATTAATATTGAAAAAATAAATTACAAATTTTATATTTTATTCAAAACTATATGCATTATTTTCAATAGTTTATATTTTGTCCTTAATTTTTTTTATGAAACTTCGAATATAAATACATATAGGTAGGTATAACCTCCAAATCTACTATTGATCTATAACAGCTGACAGATCCAGTTGACATGTATGTTTATGTAACAGCACAAACCTTAGGTGCGGCACCGAGGATTCTCTCCTCCAAAATTGTGGAGATTTCGGCAGCCCGTTGTGAAGACGAGACATGGAGCTTGCGCGCAGCCACCGCAACCGCCGGGAGGGCGACTTTCGAAACCTAACAAATACCATTATCCAATTATAAAATACACTCTCAAACACAATTCTGCTCAATAAATCGTGTAGATCATTACATTATTACAGCCGCAAATTGTCTTCTAAAGCACTATGGATGTGCTATCTGACAAGCAGTCGATCGCCCTCTATTACATAACATCACTTTTGGAAACCGATAATATAATTCTATTTTGAAATAAAACTAGTCCAATAGAATATTTTTGTGCATAAGTACTATTTATTAAACACTCCTATGATTATTTGATATGATTAATTATATTATTATATGAAACGGGCGACATTGCGGTGGGTTTGGTTACCCAAGTACATAATCATGGATTCAAATTATAAAAATTTCAGTAATAATTACCTGTGTAGCGGCATTGGGCAAGCGCCTGGCCACCGAGGAGGCCAAACGAGCGGAGATGAGCGACATTTTCACACTATTTCTTAGAAATTATATGGTAGAATACAGGACCGTGATGTTCTCCGCTCGCAACTCGTAGCGATATTACCGGAAATGACAGAATTGATAATTGTCTGTGGTTAGGCTGCACTCATTTAACGTTCGGAAATATAGATATTTCGTGTCTTAAGAAATAAAAATATTTTAAAATTATTTATACATAAATATGAACAACGCATTAAAAAAATTACAAAATCCCATATATAGCTTTATCGGTAAAAGTACGCTTGTGTTAAATATTTAGAAATTATAGTTATAGATATATATTGTTACATGTTAAAATGTAAAAATTCAAACTTCGTTTTATAGACTCTTTGATGTCAAATTTCGAAATGTCAGTCAATGTCAGTCTAATTGTCTTCAAATTTGTCACTCTTGTAGTAAAATAAAAATGTTTTGCAATTTATTTAATCGAAATTAATGTTTTTACATTTTATTTAGTGTAATGGCTATATTCGAAAAATCATTTCAGACCAGACCTATTATAGATGATACGGATAAGCTTGTTTGTACATTAGAAAATGCACAAAATATCAATAAACACACAGTGAGTATTATTTATAACTTGGTGCTCCGTGTAGTTAAAAATATTTTAATTTTATTTAAAATAATATTTTAGGAGTATGTGTTGCGTGTACAACGAGGGCATTGCAAAGAAAATAAGTGGACAGTGTCCCGGCGTTACAGGGATTTTGCTGCTCTACAAATAAATCTTCAACAGGCTAATATTGACCTTCCGTTGCCTCCGAAGAAACTTATAGGCAATATGCAACCTTCTTTTGTGGCTGAAAGACAAATAGCATTACAAGTGAGTTAGCATTTAATAAAAATCTTATCAAAATTCTGATTATGCTGACATAGAAGAATAATACATTATGTCTAGTATAAATGAGGGGTAATGTTAGCTAGACCTAAGGAACAGATACATTTTTTCATCCAACAATTCTAACTTTGTTCACTTAGATTAATATAAATTAATGTTTTTTTTTTAAATATTCTCATGACTAATAAAATATCTTAGCAAATGGTTGTGTGTGTGTTAATATTTAAATTAGAATTGTATTATCATATACTTAACTCTTATCACACCTTATCTTAAAATCATACATAGTCTATTACTATTCTTAAATGTGGTATTCACAGAAATCTATGAATAATTTTTCCATAAGTATTTATTATTATTATAAGAATAAGGAAAAATTTAAAAAAGAACCCACTAAAAAATGTACATTATTTTTTACAAAAATATATGTAATAATAATAAAACATGAAATTTCTCTAGAATTACATATCTGAGGTGCTGAAACATCAGATACTTGCATTATCATTACCAGTGAGAAGCTTTTTGGACCCCTCTAATTATTCAATGTCAATAGCAGGTGAGTTTATTCCACATAATATTATGTTATAGTATTACTTATATATACCTAGATTGTAATTGAAATATTTTAGAAATTTTGCATTATTTTGCATCTATCTCAAAGAAAAAAATATTTATCTCTTGCTTGTTTTCATAAACAATTTTTAATTAATTGGGAGTTTATAAATATAGTCAAAATCTTTTATAAACTCAACTAAGGGGCTACTCATATTTGGTTGTAAAAACCGATTGTGGTAACATTTGATCATGTTGTTATGTTGAAAATTCAGCTGGGCCCCAGATTTTGATCATTTTAACCGATGTGTAATACTAAACAATGTAGTTGTAAACAGTTCTGACTGTATATATTAAGTAAATCTATATTGGTACACAACTTTTTTTACAGAGCAGGCTCTCCAAACAGTATCAATAGCATTGAGAGGTGATGGCCATTATGAATTGAAAGGACCTTTGACTAATATAAATTGGAGGATACGGAAACACTATTTTTCTGTATGTAATTTTCATATTCCAGATGTTTTTTTATATTTTATTTTAAACTGAATGGAAAATAACTTTATTGCAATATAATATAATACTTCAATTACTTTCAATATAATTATATTTATAAACGCTTTATTTTGAATGCAATAAATTGCATTATTTAAAGCATACCAGTTTAAATACAAATACTATTTATAGAAATATAAAATTGCAATAAGATAATGCGGGGAAGTTTTTATCTCCAATGTGCCTCTTATCATTGTTATTTTGCATTATTTTAGGTTATTGACTCAGAGAAAACGAATTGTGTACTCGCGTGGCAGAGTTATGGACCAGATAAGCATTTACAGAGTAAGGATTTACAAAGCGCATTTAAAAGTTTACAAAGTATATCTGTAAGTATTTTACATAATGCAGGCATTTTCACTTTATATTAAATGTGTATAACTCTTTTACAAAAGTTGTCTGTTCGTATTGTTTTCTGCCCACGCAATAGCAGCAGAAAGTGTTAAATAGGTGTGATAATTTTATAATTACATTTGTAGCTGGTCTCTGCCTGCGTCATCAAAGTAAAAAATAAGGGTTAATAATATAATGAATAAATCGCGTTTAAAATCCGTTAAAAAGTTTTTAATTTCTAAATATATAATACTCGCGTAAAATCAAACACAGGAACATACTATGTAAAAGATAATCAGACCCGAGCCTTTCTCCGCATAGTTACTGTTCTCAAGAGATATCCGGGATGAAGACTATCCTATGTTCATTGTCGGGTTACTAACTATCTCCGTACCCAATGAAATCCAAAATGATGCAGTGGTTTGGTAGTAAAGAAGAGACAAACAGACAGACAGACTTTCGCATTTGTAATACTAGTGAGGACAGTAACGGGTAGCAATCATTTGTTAAACATTTGCCACCCGATAAATATAAGAAATTCAAAGAATTTTCATTAAAAAAGTAATAGATTCAGATAATGCTTGTTATATTAAATACGTGTATTTGTTCCTCTATTTCAGCACCCTTACATAGATGAAGTATTAACGATACACACACTGGAGACAGGCGCGTATGTAGTGAGACGGTTACACGATAATGGTACAGTGAGAGATCTGCTATACGGCACAGACTATAGCAAGAGTTATTTAGCGAAGTATGGCAACCCGAAAATAAGGAAGCCATTCACGACGGGACAAATTGCGCATTATGGATATCAAATTTTACAAGCTTTAAAATTTTTACATGATAAGGGTTTGCCGCATGGTATGTGTTTCTTTGAAGTTAATTAATTTACTGATAACAACTTAAATGTTTATAAGAGAAATACTTCTTATTTATAATACAAAATAGAATTGAACGAAAGAAAACTTATTTGATGGACATGACATGATACAAAACATTGAAGACATACACAATTACATCTTAACAATAATAAAACGTGTCATACCGCCACTTAATAGCATCTAATTAGCTAGGAGCTCCTAGCGCTGGTTTTCAATTAAACCCCAAAAAAAAGAAAAATGATAATAAATACGTAAATAAATAAATAAGAAACACTAATTAATAATTATTTGCAAACTTAAACGACCTTTTTAATTATGTCATTAACTTTATTTATTATGAACCTTATAACTTATCATTCCAGGCCACCTACACCCAGGGAACGTAGCAATATTAAACCAAAGAGCTGTTTTATTAGATGTTGAGAACATTCTTATGGGTGTGCCCAGCCTATACCGACCATTTCTCGTGCAAATGAAGCACACTTCACCCGAATCCATTGATGTGTATAGCTTTGGAAGGACGCTGTATGAAATGGCGTTCGCGGAGACGTTGGATAGCTGTTACTGTGATAATTTTGGGGAGATATACGATGAATTGGGTGAGTTTTCTGTTTATTTTTTTTTTTTCTTATACTCTATCAGAATAAAGCTGCTTTTTACGTATTGTTTATATGAATGAATATAACTTGTCTGATTATTTTGATCTAAAAACGATTATGATTTCGCGAAAATTTTATTTTATTTTCTACTAAGAATGACGTGTTTTGATGAGTTCACATATGATATAATTCAACGTTCTATTGGAGAATGATATTTGAATTCGGCCATCAGAATAATAAAAAGGTCAACTCTAAAATATGTTTTGAATTAAATACACAAAAATGTACACGATTCTAATATTTTTTAAGTTAACCGTAACACACCTAACAATATGTTTATGATTCCATGACATCCAGAATCCGTACTCCACCTCACCCTTTCAACCTCATCCTGGAAGCAAGGTGGGGTCTCCTTAGAAGAGCTGCAGCATCACAGCTTCTTCAACCGCGCCAACGGGCTGGCCAACGTCAACGTGCGGGGGCACTTGAAGTTCCCTCTCCCTCTCAAAGAGGAGATACGAGCGGCGGTGGATGCTGTGCACGCGAGGTTGGAGAGTGATCAGAAATTGGTAATCATCAGATTTATATCATAGTAATTTCCGGTGTGCTGGCTGATATTGATTTAGAATGACCAATTGCACAAAAGATTCTACCAAACACTAAAGCTTGTAAGAATATATTTTTGTATACTTTTTTATGCAAAAACGCATCATAAAATTTTGTACAAAGATAGATTATAGTCCGGATATGTGCTAACATAGGCTTCTTTTTAGATTAGACTATGTATTGATCGATTTTTGTGTGTGTAATGCTTTGTTGGCTGTGTAAAATTGAACAACTGCATTGTGTTTTTGTATCATATTAAGTGTAACTTGAAAAAATCCATGTCAAGTACCTTTTGTAATTATCTCTATCGATACAGATTAAATACCAATAATTATTGTCGATATTATTATCTATATAATATTGTCTTTCTTTTTTTATCTATATCTTTTACAAACATCAAGTCAATCATATTTTTGTGTTATTCATATTTATGTCTATTGTAGGCAAGGAGATCTCGGAGAGAAGTTAGGATACAGGAAATACTCGGGTCAGAAGAGGAAATGAGGAAGCAGAGGAGAAGAGCGGTAAGTCAATTCCTATTCCTATATTCCTAGGTATCATATAGATAGGCCCTTTTCTTAAATTCCTCTCTCTCTTTTTTCTAACCGCAAGCGATTGGAACATGCTCTCTTAAACGCACTTAAAACTGTAGTTAAATGTGTTTGTCAAAATATGAGTCGAAAGAAACAAACGTAAGAGCAAAATCAAGCTTATTGACATAACTATAAGGTGTATTCACGAACGTAAAACAAATTAAATTCAACCTTACTCAAAGGAATTAAAGTCGAATTTGCAACTGTTATGTGAGTACGTAATATCGTGTGCGTGTGCAGAGGAAACGCGACAGCATATGGAAGTCGACGTCGTCGCTGGCGGACACGGTGCGCTCGCACTCGCCGCACTCGCCGCACTCGCCCAGCACCGCGTCCTCGCCCACTCCACCGCATACCAGTGAGTATTCAATAAAAAATCATAATAAAAAAACAAAAAAAATATATATTTCTGAAGTGGGATCATTGGTGGCCCGAGTGGTTAATCGGGGCTATAGTGCGTATGACGCAAGATTGGCAACCTTAACAACAAATATTTTTTTTTAAAATGTCCTTTAGCCAAATAAATTACACACAAAAAGATAGTGTGTATGAATTTTGATAACTAGGTAGTAGGTATATGGTATAAAACAAAGTTGCTTTCCGCCGTGTGTGTGTTTGAATGGTTGGATTCTTAAAATTACGAATAGATTTTGTTTTTCTTTTAATAGATGGATAAATACGATTCAAGAGGGAAGCTTATATGCATACTACCATAGAAAAATAAGGGGGGCTTACTCCGAAAATAACGCTTGCAAAACCGCTGGCGAAAGCTAGTTAAGATATATGATAATAGGCATTCAATATAAATAAATGAAATGTCTAATGTTACAGCTGTTGGCGACACAAGCACATCACCGCACTCGACCGGCGACGGGCGCGGTGCGCTGCTTCAAGCGATTTGCTCTTTCGACAAGAAATCTCTTGCGCGAGTTAACTCGCATTAAATTGAATCTTATACTATCATCGGTTGTTTATTTGGTGAGGCGTATTTATACTGTACTAGCGTTCCGCCCTGGCTTCGTCCATAGTATACATATAGCTATAGCCTTTAGGGATCACGGACATAGCTAACGGAATTTTTGAAATCGGTCCCCTAAGAGCGCGTTCAAACAGACAAATAAACTATTAGCTTTATATTATTTGACATTTAGCGCATTATCTCCAAACTGATTATACCATAACACATAAAGATTCAAATTCATGGCTATTCAACACCCAGTCTTCTAATATAATTATAATATTTTAATGCAGATCAAACTCTCGGTACATTAGAGCAGGCTGCTGTATATTTTATGAATCATTTTCTCATGTAAGGGTACAGATAAATACTATCAAAAAATATTTATAATATAGTTTTAAGTGGCCGTGAGGTCGCCACGTTATGATCAAGGACGCGGATTTGAATTCCGGCTCATGATAAAAATTCATTTATAAAGCATTTAAATGCTCTAAGACTATAAATTAAAAGATATAATTTTTTGCTAATATCAAATAAAGAATTATGTTAGTACGCTTTACCAAGTGAGGAATCGATGGTAACCCAGCTGTGTCGTAAGATATGAAGGGCCTCTCGAATATGGCAATACAGTATTGTACTGAAATTATTTTAGCAGCCATATGTAAAAGAATAGGAAATTTACATTCCTACAATTAGCTTAATTTGTTTTTTGTGAAAAATGTTGAAACGAGTTGGAATTAATTCTACTTAAAGATATGAATAATAACGTTATATTATAAATACTTATTTATATGATCTTGATCCTGACTATATAGTAGCTTGGAAAATATATAATAATAGATTTTTTAGTTATGATACATTCTCATATGGTTTTTTTTATAGCAATATAATGTAACAAACACCAGAGTTATTATGCATATATATATATATGAAAAATAATGTAAATTGTATTATTGATGTATTATATAAAATTTTAGCAGATATTCTGTACATAACATGAATTTAATAAATCATCTCATATGATAGATTTCGATTTTAGAGTCACTTGCGTTAACTGTGCAATTAGAAATTGTTTTGTACATTTTTACATTATACCAGTCTGTATTCGGCTATAGTTTAGTCATAAAACATAGCTTACGTCCATACAGTAATCAAAAAATATCCGGATATATTTATACTTATATATTTTTACCCGACTGCGCCAAAAAGGAGGGTTATACCGTCGTATATATTTGAGTTTGTACTCATATTGCAACGTTCTCCAGTGTTCACTTTAAAGTGTCATATATATCTTAATTGAGAAAATACCTCCTGGCAAAAACATAAATATGGCTTTTCGTGCCAAATTGTGTATCTTAAGTTCATTATTTCAATAATTACTAGTTATTTTTTAATGAAATATGTTATTCATGAGTACAAGGCAAATCAATTTTGTCGAATTAATAAAATCGAACAAACATTACTTCGATACGTATTATGGTTATTAGTTTTAAGTCAAAATGTTAATTTTGCATTTGTGTGCTAAACTAATAAATTGACAGTATTATGTGTTCTGGAGCGGATTGGCAAATTCATTGCAACTAGTTAAATCATTTTGATTTTATGATCTGTTAAATAATGCATACATCCGTCTGAATGTAGCGACGCTCTTTTCTTTATTTCTACAATGTCACTGACTGCGACTATCATTGAATTAACATTGTGACATTTTTTGACTCCTCCTCTTATTTGCACCAGATCTTCTGCTGTTCTGAAGATCGCAGATATAAAAATAAGCACACAAATGCAATCTCATAGGTCCATAGATTTAATATATAAAATGATATTTAATGATCTTATTACATACAAAAATTAACGTGTAAACTGTATAGTGATATTATGACTGGTCACTTAATTTAATTACATCTATTATGAATTTATTTTTTGTTATTAAGATTCATATTTAATTTTAGGTTTAAGGAACATAAATTATTTTTCATATACCTACTATAATTTTGTTGTAATTTTTAGAGAATATAATAATATAATAGTTGCAGACGGCTTTGTTTTATTTATTCTATAACCCAAAAAAAAACATTTTAGACTGAAAATCGTTGATGACGATTAACAATTTAATTAAGAACGGTTTCGAATAACGTTTTAAATAATAATTTAATATCATCGTATCAACTAGATACTCAATCAAAAAAATGTCTTCACAAAAACTACGGGTCGAGTTTCAGTACTTTGTGAATTCGATTTTAACTCATCCAAATAAGGTTGAAATTATTTTTTTTGTATATGAATGAAATTGAAAAATTTAATAAGTAGTTGGTACGTTTTGGGACAGGTGCAGGGGCTCACAATGTCACGTAGCGTATTTTATTTAATATTTATATGAGAAACTTCTTTTTTTTTAATTTTTGTTAGAGAAACTTTTTTTTTTCATAATCCATTATGGCATTCTGAATCGAATGATACGTCTACGTTTCAGAGACTCCTGGAAATTTGGCCAAAAAGTCACTTGTTTCTTGACGGCAAGTACAGAATGTGGTATAATAATGAAAAAAGAGCAGTTATTCCAATGTCACAACCACTACTTTTATTCTAAATAAAAAACCAAAATTATATCGCTATACTTTTATTACACCAAGAATATTTCCATGTATTACAAACGTCGTAAGTATTGTACTTCAAAGAAAACAATAATTTTTTCTGGCTATAATATGTAAATCTCTTTTTTTATACATAAAACAAACCAGGGTTCGTTTGGACAAACATAAACATAAAATCTTATTGTAAGAGTTATTATAACACTTAAAAACTATGCCTTATTCTTAATTATTTTACAATTCATTGGCGCTAATGGCGCCTGTCCGTGCACTCTTAACGTATTTTTATCACAAAATATGAGGAAACAAACTGTACTGAAAAAAAAAACTTCCATAGAAATAACATATCATATTGATACAAGTTTCATTAAAATAATAACCATTATATTTATTTATACATACTAATTCCTATCTATTCTAATTCCGTTATATCATCAATATCATCCAAAGTGAAGTCTGCTAACGTCAGCAGTTCTGGAAATAAAAAATTATATATTAATGCGTATGTGTAATCAGTTTTCAACCGGCGTTGTTATATAAATATTTATTCAATTGACATGATTCTTTTTAAATAGTTTTGTCGGAAATTGATGTCATTTGAACCCATTTAATAATCTGACATTAGACACCTTACTTGATGCCACCATTCAAGCGTGTTTATATAGTTTATAACACTATATTTATTTTTGTATAAGAGATCTATTTTAGTATCCGTTTAATTAATTGTATAGAGATGTTATATCCAGGTTAGGTAATTCGTTATAATGGCATACAATAAACATTATTTTGTAGTTTTATCTGAATAAAAACCTATCAGGTCTTCGGCATTTATGCCCAAACGTTTGCATCGTAAAAGAAATGTAAATAATAAATATTGAATATAATTAAAAATACTGCTAGAATATTTTACTTGTGAATTGAAATTCACTTACTTTTTTGTTTTTTTACCGGTTTTTCAATGTACGGCGCGGGCCGTTTTTCCACTTTCTGCTTTTTTTCTGGAACGTCTCTGTAAATAAAAATGATTTATAATTAAATCGAAAGAAAATAAAAGTGAGTCTGAGAAATACATAATTATAGGGAGTACTCTATGTATATGCGTAATAATCAGTTTTAATATTATTCTCTATACCTCGTCATAATAAAGAAGTAAATGAAGTTATTCCAGAAATTATAAAGCCTATTTATTAGAGGCAATGTAACAATAAACTCACGTGAGATCAATAAAAGAGCTGACCGCCATCTTCTTCGTCGCCGCTTTATCCACTTTAATTACTTTTGAACTTGAACTAGATTTATTCATATTGTCATCTTTCATCTTTTCTACTTTTTTTAAGATCATCAATTTATTGTTCCCATTCTCATTTGTTGATCCTTTTAGAAACACAGTGGATGATGGTTTGGCTGTCACCACGGGACGATCTCTGCTCGTGTGTGCGATACTTTTTGATGTTTGCTTGTGTGTGTGATGCAAATCATTTTTCAATGGTAATTTTACAACAGTAGGTTTCGTTTTAGTAATTACCACCTTCGGTATTTCTCTATACGTATCTGCCTGAATCTGGACAACGTCTTTAAAGAGTTGCGTGTGGTCAGCCGAAGCAGGGGGACTTGGAGATCTATTTTTATGACTAGCTTGTGAAACCACGTTTGGTTTGCCCGAATTTTTAATATATGCATTCGAAGTAATAGGTAGGCTCAAAACTTTACTTTGGGCATTCGGTACACTTTTATTAGTGGCGGTCTCTGCTGACAGATTGTTACAATCGCTTGCAGAGTATATTTTAGTGGTTATCAATTCGATTTTTCCAGATTTCATGGAAGGATCGTTATTTGCATACTGATCATTGGACCCTCTGTGTTGGGGCGGGGTGCTCAAGTGGGAAGGAGAAATTATGACATGTGGGGATACTTCATTGTTTGTTTGATATTGTGAAGCCCCATCTACTTGAATTTGACCGACACTCGTTATTACTATAGAGGGTTTCGAAATATTATTGTCTCTATTTTGAACATCCAATTGTATAGACGAATCCAACCCTGAATTCCCGATGCCTTTATTTATGAAAGTCGAAGCTGGTATGCAATAATACTTCTTATTAGGGTCTAGGACCCTTCTAGCTTTCTCTGAAAGAATAAATGGTGTGCTGCCTTTAAAGCTAGCAGTCTGTACAACAAAAGGTGCAACTGGGGTCGCTGTATTTTTCGAAGCAGTTTGAATTGCATTTGGAGGTTCTGAAGTTGGATTGTTGGATCCAACTGGACGAGGCTCCACTATTTCATCATCACTGTCAGACAGACATATCGGTTCGTTACTATCTAATTCTTGTGATGTTATAATTTGTGCTGGTGTCGTCGATTCTGGAACGACCGGTGTAGTTTTGTCAATCTCTAGTAATCGCATACCGGGGGGTTTTGACTGCGCTGGATAGACTGGGGTAATCTGTAAGTGAGGTGTTTTAGTCCGCGTTGCATGGATTGGGGTAATCTGGTTTTGGGGAGGTTTGGTCTGCTTCGCAGGGTTGGGGGTGCTCTGTATGTGAGGTGGTTTGGTCTGCACAGTATGGATTTGGGTAATCTGTATTTGAGGTGGTTTAGCCTGCGTTGGAGTAACTTGTGTGGGTTGAATGGGCTCAGTTGTGAGAGTTTGGCAGCCAATAGGTATATGCTTGTCGATAAAGCTCCGGTTTATGCTAGATCGTGTTGCTCGAGTCTCGTTGTTTACAGACAGCGGAGTTAAGACCCTGACTGGCCTTTGAACTACAGAGCTGATAATGACATCATCGTCTTCGTCATCATCGGGTAAAATACATTCTTCTATCACCTGCGCCGGATGAGATTTGGCGGCTTGAGCGGGACCTTTGAAACTGTTGAACAAAGTTTTCGAAAATTAATATTTTGATTGGTAGGTTCAAGTTCAGTGTTATTTAACAGAAAATATTACAAAATAAAAGCTATAATGCGATGGCGCTTAAAAAATGTAGTAGTGATTAAGATATGCAACAAAGTCAATTTTTGCGAAAGTATGCTCACAATATGCAAAAAACATTTAAACTAACTAAACATATAAAATTACTCACATTCCCACAGGAAACACGTTTTGCGGTTGCGGTTCAGGAGTTATCATTTGGTTTGTCTCGACAACTGGGGGAGGGGAAGGTGAGGGTTCAATGAATCGCTTCCTTCGAGACTTCGGTCCAACACAGTTCTTTTTCTCGACAACAGTATCAACGACTAGTACGTCATCATCATTTGTAGGCTCTGTAGAGTAGAAGTCAACGGTAGTAGTCTCTGTAGTCGACGGTTGCTGTGGTGTCTTAACTGGCTGCTTAACTGGCTGAATTTTTAGAGTTTCGTGCATTCTCCTAAGTTGTTCTAAGCCTAGGCTCTGAAAATAATAAAAAAAAAATATCACGTATTATATTACAGCCGATATGAAAAGCATATTAAAAGGAACGTCAGAAAATAACAAAGAAGATAAGCAAATAAGATAATCGTCTATATTAAAGATGTAAATTTTATAAATTTTCTAATAATTATTAAACATTCTCCTAATGAGGATATATTCTCACCTCAATAGCAATTTCATATAAAGGTCCGCTAATGATAGGAACACCTGTAGCCTCGTATTCACTGCGGGCCTTGTTAGTACTGTACTGGGCGGCCATCTTGGCTGCGTCATCTGACAACATCGAGTTACCCCTTTGATACATGTGTGCTACAATTTTGATGAAATTTTCGTTCGTCAGTATCATAGGATGTAATGGCACTCTTTCTTCCTCTTTTTTCTCCTCTTTCCTCTTGTTTGGAACATTTTGTTTTTCTTTCAGTCGTTCCTTCATTTTAGGCTTTGGTGGAACAATCGGAGTAACAGATGTAGATTCTCTCACTGGTTCCTCATCATCATCATCATCATCACTTATAAGGATACTGCCTGATTGCGTGACATTATTTGAGGGGACAACTGCGACATTTTTGTCCTGGGTGGCTTTTACATGTTCGACCTGAGTGTGTTTGACAATTTCGACATCTTTGACTTTTTTGACATTTCCGACTTGAGCGCATTTGACGTTTTCGTCAGTGTCCTGATTATCTTTGATATTTTCCACTTTTTTATCAAGGTGTGTTTTCTTGGTTTTACTCCTTTTTTCATATGGTCTTAGAGTTTTCGTGTCTATGTCACAGGTCCACTCAACGTCATCGTCATCGTAAGCATTACGGGCGTCTTCAATATCATCATCGGAGTCATTTTCAACGTCAAATATCATATTCTTTGTTCGCTTTCTTCTCTGTGATAGTTTGGGTTCTTCATCTCGACTAGGCACATGATCTTGAATAATCTGTTCATCGGGAACATTATTTCCCATAATTGCATCGTCTTGCAACAGAACAGACGCAATACCAGCTGCAATAGGATCTTTGAGCAGCCCATGGTCACCCATATGAGAACTAACAAGTCTTCGAACATTGACAATGAGATTTGTCAGCTCTTCAGCTTGAATAGTTTCATGAAAATTATTCTCAATTAATATTTGCATAATTTTTTTGACTAGCATTTCTTCTTTATCGGGAGATAAGACGTCGGGCGTAACCCCTTCTGCGGCGCTACATAGTTTTTCTTTTGACGTCTGGTTGTTTTTCCCTTTCTTGACTTTGCTACCTGTCGTAGAGGTACTGGCAAAATCACTACTAGTGGTCGGCTTATCTTCCAGGGTAGATTTTTCTTTTTTCGTAGTTTTTACTAAAGGGTCTGTAAAAAAAAGCGACTTTTTAGAACCACATTAATTGGTCTTATGGTTTATCTCAATATGAGTGCTTATGTTCATTAATTATATTATGCAGGGTTTACAAACTTTATTCTCGCGATAAAATTAAGCGTTTACAGGGTGTATTTTTTAACTGGCTTGATACAAAACACGATGCAATGGAGTTGTTGATTATTAATATTTTTTTTATTGCTTTATTTACCATTGAGAAATTTTGAGAGCTATGAGCAATGCTATAAAACTAAAAATTAAATTTATACTTTACTATTGCTTAACATCCTGTAAAATACTTGAATATTTAATTAGACTCAATCAACAGACAATATTGATTGGAGTAATATAATAATATAAGGTGTTTTTGGAGTTTTACTTTACATTTTGATGTGACAGAGTGTGATCAGCTTCGTGACGTGACTACTTTCAGAGTTTTTCAATATTCCTCATAGTTTAGGATTATTGTGAATTCTTAATATTTTCAGTTGAAAAACTCAAATTCACATTTAAGAATTATTATCTCCATGTATAGTGACAGCAATTTAATATATTGAAATTAACAACACACTCGGGTTGATGCGGCACTCGCTAATGACTATAGGTGTGTGCTGTTGCGTACGTTCCGTAGGTAGTTTTCAGATTGATCGAGTGTAGTGTATTGTTGTAGTGTATCTTA
>NC_052115.1:6488892-6495079 GCF_012273895.1 Zerene cesonia | reverse complement strand
AAAAATTATTTTATAGTTTTTAGTTTGATGTGCTTGAAAAGCGTGTTTTTTAGTTTTTTAAAACTATATTTTATTTGTATATACAAGTTAATTAAATGAATATACCCCCGACTCCCATTTGGGGCGGTAGGCCATCTCGTATTTGATATTCTTCATTTTGACGCAGTGTTCAAATTAACGTTTCATCCGCATTTTTTGTACGAATTTAAAAAAATATAGCTTACAAAACTCCCAACTCTTTCAAAAAATAAAATCAATACCGGTTAATCCGTTCGGGAGATACAGACAAACACACACCCAACCATTTTGTGTCAAAATATGTTTAAATTACATCATTGTACAAATAAACAAATGGAAAGTACATTTTGGCATTGTTTTCTTTCAGAGGGAGCATCTCGGATGCGAGGAAGGAGTTAACGTTGTGGTGATCAACGACGAACTATGTCTCGAATATGATTTCGAGAATAATCTCCCCATTGTTGGTGTGCATAAATTTTTTACGCAAGTTATGAAAGCTCATCAGGTGAGGTTCCACTGAACATGTGTTTTAGTCCAACTATGTGTGTAGTTTACTGGCGAAGTTTTTACTGCCATATGAATTTTCTTGAATCTCTTTCGCTTTATATTAAATTAGCGGTCCGCCCCGGCTTCGCCTGTGGTACATATATAGCCTATAGCCTTCCGCAATAAATGGCCTCAAACACTGAAGGAATTTTTCAAATCGGACCGAATCGGAGTAGTTCCTGTGATTGATGCGTTCAAACAAACAACAAAAACTCTTCAGCTTTATAATATTAGTATAGAAGCAATCAATGTAATGTAATGTATATGTATAGTATGAAGGCGTGAAGTTCATGTGGGACGCGTGCTTCGAGAGCGTATCCTCCGTGGCCAGCGGGCACCCGGGCGGCGGCTGCATACTGGCGCACTGCATGGGGCTGGGCAAGACCTTGCAAGTGCTGGCGCTCTTGCACACGGTAAACTATATCCTGCTACTCGATACAATTGGACGTAGTATCAAGGCGTGAAGAGATGTAGAACGCAACTTCAAAGGGGGGGGGGGGGATTAGATAGCTCACTATGTGGTTTTATAGGTTAACACTAACATCAAAAAATACAAAAGTATTAATATTGAACAACATTCGTTCGAACGATTTCATTCACATTTAAATGGTCTGGTCTTGGATAAAACCCGTCCTTGTCTTGCGGTTTTACATTGTTGTTACGCGTTAACATTGTTGTTACCGCGGGATACGTTGTCTAATTTTATCCAATTTAAAATTACTTAAGTAACACCTGTAATTTTTCCACGTGAAGAAGTTTGAATTGTTTTTTTAATATATAAAAAAATATTTCAATTATTCAACAGGTATTGACTCACCCCATGCTCAACATGCGACGCGTGCTCGTATGCTGCCCTCTTTCCACTGTTTTAAATTGGGTGGATGAAATACACAAATGGATTGATCCAGTCACAGAAAAAATTAAGGTACTAAACTCCTTATAGTTATATATAAATGTAAATTGCAATTGAACAACTGTTCATGGTTTATTTGAGATGTTTAATTATCCCCTATCCCCATATTGTAAAGTGAAGAAGTCTTTCTTTTTAAAATATAAACGATGAATGAGGCTTTTAGTCATACTTTGTTATGAATCGTTTAAAAAAGAAAGACATTACATGTCATATATGGGTTTTTATTTTATTAACTAATATTATTGTACTTTCAAGCCAAAGAAACTGAGACGGAAATTACAGGTATTCTGCAGACATTTTTTGCATGGATTTTGTTCCTTTTATACATTTAGCTGCTTAATTAGAAAAGGCACTTAGTGTCAATATATTATACTATTATTCTAATAATATTTCATTCAAAAGTAAAGCTATTTATCATTGTTATCTACAAAAAATAGTTTACAATCGTATTTAACTCTTTATATAATATTCTAACAGACATTCGAGCTATCAAAACTGAAGCGTACATACGAGCGCGCATACCAGCTAGAGGACTGGTACAACAATGGTGGGATTTTCATAATCGGCTACGAATTATTCCGGAGTCTCACAACACTCGACTCTGAAATAGATCATGTCAGACCGACTTACATAAAGAAAATACGGACCGCTTTACTCGATCCTGGACCAGATATAATTGTCTGCGACGAAGGGCATCTGTTGAAGAATGATTGTTCCGTGCTAGCGGTGGCTATGAGCAGGGTTAGCACGAAGAGAAGGATTGTGTTAACGGGAACTCCAATGCAGAATAATTTAAGAGAGTACTATTGTATGGTGAATTTTGTGAAGCCCAGCCTATTGGGGACTTACTCGGAATATTCAAATAGGTAAGTTCGACTAGACTACATAGAAGTCTGAGGTACAAGTCACCAGCCCTTTTATGCCCACGTAAATATAAGTTTAGGTACCTACATAACGATAACGAATCTTACTATACCAGGAATGTAAAACATAAGAATAACAAGATTTTTTTTTTGCTGATAACATTACCTTTTCAATCCTTAAATAATATACTTATGGAATTAATGTTAAACAGTGTCCAATGTTGTATTATTTTCTTTAAATATTTGATGCATTCATACCCTTAAAAATCCATAGATTTGAAAACCCCATCATGAACGGACAACATAGAGATTCAAGAGAAGACGATATAATACTTATGAAGACTCGCACACACATCCTTCATAAAGTTCTAGAAGGATGCTTGCAACGACAAGAGGCGTCCGTCCTATATCCGTATCTGCCAAAGAAGTACGAATATACCGTGTTCATTCCACTAACGAAATGCCAAAAAGACATGTACAGACATTACCTGAATGGCTCCGTGACCAAAGGCAAACAATTGGTTCTGAAAGATTTCCATATTCTGCAAAAGATATGGACGCACCCACAGGTCTTACACAACTTCCAGACCAGAGCGCGGGAAGAGGAGAACAAGAAAATAAAAGGTATTGCGGAGTTTTGAGTAGCTAATGTATAAGTTTTATTGATATATTTAAAAATGGAAAGGTGTTTTCTATCCCCTATGAGCTCATATTTTGACACACCCTTCTTAAAAGACTTATTTTACTTATATTTCCTAGTTTCTCAATATAGATAGAACCATAACATCCCACAACGAAACGTAGCTATATACATATTTGCTATATACAAATTTTGACTAAAACTATTACGGTACATCCATAATTTACGTCACAAATTATAGGGGGTTTGGGTAACACGGATGTGACATTGTATGACGTCAGGCGGGAGGTCATATAAAGTCATAACTTGTGATATGAGTTTGAATGTCTTATGTCCACAGCGGAAAAGATAGAAGATGACCTAGCGCAGGAAGACATAGCGGCGTCAGAGGACGTGAAACCGACACCGAATGATGTGTGGTGGCTACAGTACCTCGAGGGGGGGGACATGTTGCACGCACTCGAGAGTTCCAATAAGTTCCACGTTGTGTTCCAACTGCTGGATGAGTGTGTGGCACTTGGGGATAAAGTGTATGTTGATTTTATAGTTATTGTAGATAGAGAAATTTAGCACGGGAAATGGGAATTTTATGGGAAATTTTGTTTTATTTTTAATATCGAACTAAAACTATTTTATTTAAAAACTATTTTATTGAGCAAAATTCAGCTTATCATTTTATTTCCTATCAAAGAAAATAGTGAGATGAATTTCGTATATTTAAAGATAACTATTCCTTCATTCTTTACACTTCAACAAATATTATTTTTTAAACCTGTTCAAAATGTTAAATGTTGATAACGAGCAGTTTCCACTTTGATCTTCAGAGGGTGCACGTACCATATCATTGATCTGATTTCCTAAATACCTACTAATACAATAAGCACTTTAAAAATAGAAGGAAACAATAATATCCCGCTTGCGAAGTAAAGCGTTATTTTTTTTTAGGGCAATCGTATCGTTAATCTAATTAATGCTATCTTGTCTCATCGTATAAGTTTTCTTTCAGGTTGATTTTCTCAACGTCGCTCTACACGATGGACGCGTTGGAACACTTCCTGCGCAACATCAACAAGTGGAGTCTCGGCCAAGAATACTATCGGCTCGATGGTTCAGTGCCAGCGGACGTGCGTCAGAAGTGGTGTCGCGAGTTCAACGCCGAAAACAATGATAAGACCAAGTGAGTTACTCATTTCTTAATAATACATGAAGACTAAAATTTATGTTTTCTTAAAATTACTTAATAAATCGAAAGATCGAATCAAAGTGATTTCTTTAAATTTTTCTGTAAGGCGTTGAAGAAGTCTGAACGAGTATGAGAAAGAGAGAGTCATACTTATTTCTTTTGTGTTACATTTTTCTTCAATGCCTTTATGCAAGTCTATATATGTATTCATTAATCTAACCTTTCCTGAAGAATTTTGCTCCAAGCTATGTACTAAATTTTTAACTTATAAATGTGGAATGCACGGTTACGTATACACGGTATGCAGTGATTTGTTTTTATCAAAATTCGCTCTTATCAAAGCTTTTACGAAACAATTAGAGAACACGATTTCTCCCAAATATTGTACTCGATACCATTGATTTGAAATATATTTTTGTCCATTGCGACCAGGTTGTTCCTAGTGTCGACCCGCGCAGGTTGCCTAGGTCTCAACATGACGGCCGCGAACCGCGTCATCATCCTCGACACCTCGTGGAACCCCGCGCACGACATACAGAGTATCTTCCGCGTGTACCGCTTTGGACAGAAGAAGGATTGCTTCATCTACCGTCTTGTTGCTATGGTGCGTACTTTTATATGATTAAAAACATTAACAAAAACCGCCTTCAATTTATTGTCAGAACTGGACTCAATTTTAGAGAAGGCTCTGAAATAAAAAATAATCATCAAAATCGCTTTGGCCAGCCAGCCGAAAGTTCTGTGACAAAAAGCACATAAAAATACAGTCGAATTAAGAACCTCCTCTTTTTTTGAAGTCGGGGTTGAATATAGTGAAGCTCGTAATTCGGTGGTTAAAAAAAATTATTTATTATTTTTTAATATTTACTTATCACTACATATTTGGTATGTAGAATTGTACACCTAAATTTAAGGGCCTTCTTTTCTCTACTATATATTTTTTTAAATCGACCAACTGATATTTTGAATACAATAATGTATATGTATAGGGCACAATGGAACAAAAGATCTACGAACGCTCGGTGACGAAGCAGGCGGTGGCGTGTCGCGTGGTTGACGAGCAGCAGATAGACAGACACTTCAACTCGGCTGATCTCACTGAGCTCTACAGGTTTGTTTTGGCCTATAGTTTCAAATTGTACCTATTTGGCACGTTATTATGATGCAAAATAATACGTCTATAAAAATAGTGGTGGAATAGATGTGTGCAGTATAGAGTATGACCGACGATCGACTCTATGGCGTATAGAGTAGACTTGATGTGTGGAGTAGATGTTGATCGATTGAAGATTGGAGTGAGGGGAAGGTCGATAGTATGTGTGGATCTCTGTGTCTGGTGTCCATTGGAACTGAGTTGGTATTTGTTATGCCATTTGGAATAGGAAGTTATGCGAATTAGGTTTACTTTTTGAGTGAATGCGTGTGAGACAATATACTTTTCGTCAGTGGACGAGGACAGGAGAGACGCTGGTTTTATGAGGCAATGTACTTTGTATCGCAATTTGAGACGGAGAGCCTAGCTCTGCTTTATATCCTGACGTCCGCGGCTTCACATGTATTAAATTCGAAGTAGTTTAATAGGTATTATTATACATAATATAGACCTATTTCTTGAATCACTCTATTTATTAAAAAAAACCCATCCAAATCCGTTGTTTTTTAAAGATCTAAGCATACATATAAACATAGGGACAGACGGACAGGAACATAGAGATAGGTAGAGCGCGTAGGCGGAGCGGCGGGTACAGTGCGCGTTCTGTCCGGCAGCTGGGACGAGGACGGGTGGGGCGTGGCGGAGGGCGTGGCGGGCGGCGTGCGCGACGCGGCGCTGCTGCGCGTGGCGGCGCGCGGCGCGCTGCACGCCGTGCGCGAGCACGACTCGCTGCTGCGCGGCTCCGAGCCCGCGCTGCCCGAGCACGAGCGCGCCGCCGCCTGGCAGCAGTTCCAGCTCGAGCACGCGCACAGTACGTGCGCCCCAACCTCACCTCTCCTCACCTCACCTCACCTCACCTCACCTCACCTCA
>NC_052115.1:6469448-6487892 GCF_012273895.1 Zerene cesonia | reverse complement strand
ACATGGGAATTACGGTTTTACTGCGGAAAGGGTACCTGAGGAAACGGCCAACCTACACATTTACTGCCCGGAATTTTATTAGAAAAAATAACATCCGGTTTATGTAAGAAACATAAAATAGAAAAAAATTTTTTTTTTTTTCGTCATAGACGAGATTTGAACCTACGTCCACGGAGCCTGTCGTTGTACGTCAACTAAGACTGGCGCCTTAGCCCGCTCGGCTAACGAACGAACTAACAGTAACAGAATGTTATAACAGTCATAAGCTGTTAGCCCTTACGTAGAGGATACGTAAGGAAATTGTTAAATCCTGGCGCTCCTGATCAGGATAATGGGATAAACTTACTATATTACTCTATTGGCACCAGTTCTTAATAAGTGTACAAAGTTTGAATGAAATCGGTTCGCGGGAAGTGGGAGAAAAACGGGTGTGAGTTACATACATACATACATACAAACATACAAGTGAAGCTAATAAAAGCGTGTTAAAAATAAGTTTTAATATTTACCAATTGAGCCTGCCTGTTATTCAGTCTTCGTTTTCTCTCAAACTCTTCCTTATTCGCAATAACGGTTGCGTGGTTAAGCGATTGCTTATTAAGAACCTAAAAAACAAATAAAATTTACAATCGTACTTTATCATTTATATTTGCAGCAAAATCAAAAGATGCTTATTTTTATTTATAGTACCTTTCTGATATTACGACGACCCTTGCCATAGTTTTGGGAACACTTTCTTGAGGACAGTTGTTCTCCGAAAAGCTCCTTAGCTAGCACACTGAAAATAATCGGAAAAAGTATTTTTAATACAAAGAAATATATAGAAAAAAAATCATATAGTCAATAGTTTTTGAAACAAGTATTGTATGCATAATGCAGATGGTAAAAAATCAAAATGGAATTTTTTACTGTTTCAATGTTATGAGATACGAGATCCTTTTTTTATGTTGTAATAGATAGTTCATAGCAAGAGTTTGTTTAGGAAACTATTAATATAGGAAAAGGTCGGAACAAATGCTGTTCCACAAGAAAACACAAACGAATGGTTTCTATGTATGTTTTAAATTCAATACATTACAATTTGAAAAAAATCTATATATTTTGTTTCCTAAAAGAACAATCGAAAAAAACCCACTTCATTTGCTTTCGTCGTTCAAGCATTTTCTTCTTTGATCTCCCCCTTCCTCGGTTTGTTCTAGACTTTGACGTTTGATGTTCCGATGCCTCCCCTCGTTTTTCAATAAACTCACTAACTCTTTTAGCACCCTTCACTTCATCAACGCTGGAAAACGCAGTAACTATAAATGACAATTAAAAATAATAACCAAACAATAATTTTATAAATTTCTGCATGAATTTATTTATCAATCAAAATTAACAATTCAAAGTAATAAAGTATATGTACATAGCAGTTTCATGTTTCTTTTCGATTCGTTTAAGTAGTTTTTCTTTAGTATAGACCCATTGCTTCTCTTCTTCTGATGACGATTCATCTTTTCTTGACAAATCCGTTTTGTGTTTGTTAAGTTTTTGCTTTTTTGCGCCCCTCTGTAAAGATGTAGGAAATTTGTGAAAAACAATAATAAAATAAGCTTGATTATTCTTTAATTGTATAATAAAGCACTATACACACTCACAGTGGCCATCTTTATAGGTTTTTGCAGATCTTCAATGTCAGGGGTGGTTTCTTCTTTCATTACAACTGGGGTGTGAAGTAATGTCAGTTCTGAATTCATCATAATATTAGCAGTGAGCATAACAGGATCTTCATTGATTGGTTTAGCATCTTTAGCTTTTGACTTAGGACCTGGTGTCACTTTGACTGTAGGAGCGACGTTAGTACCAGGCTCTTGTTTAATATTAATATTCTCATCGAATTTGTTGGTTTGTTCTGAATCACTCTCATTATCATCCATTAGTATATTCTTTGCCATGCAATTTTCAGCATTTCGGGGGGCTGACTGAAAATGTTTTTAAAATAAAATCATTTATTCCACTAGCCCTACTTTTTTTTAATTAATTTAATAATTAGAACAATGATTGGTTTTCGAACATCGTTGTTAGGTAAAGTTTAAACTGTTAATTAACTTTGGCTGGGTGGACCGATTGTGTGTAATTCTTTTTTATTTAACAGCTGGTACTTTCCATGCCATATATTCCATATTTGGTTTATATATCAACAAATAGCCCAAAGTACTACACTGATTGGACTGAAATTTGGCTTGGAGATATCCACTATGATGAAAGCAACTAAGAAGGTATTTTGATAATTCTACCCCTTTAAAAGATAAAATAGGGGATAAAATTTTGACCACGAAAATTTATTTTGACCATGCAAACGGGCAACAGCTAGTTAATTATAGAATGTGGAACAGGTTGTTGCAAATTTGGAATTCTAATGTAATTGAGAGAAATAAGAAACTATCGAATATACGCACGCTGTTTGCAGTAGAGGTAATCATAAAAATTCATACTTACTTGAGGTATATCATTATAGTCATGGCCATCATCTTCATCTTCAGATGGTGTTAGTTCTGCACAGTGCTCATCGTCATTCATATTTTCTGAACTTGATGCATTATCCTCTCCTAATTTAGGAAGTTTATTACTAAGATTTCTGTCGTGGTTTTTCACACGAGTTCTATCTTTTGCGGAAGGTCTGGTCAAAGAAGCCAAATTTATTAACCTGTAAATAATTTAATATTAATAAAGTCTCATACAGTTTCGTTCTCATTCCCAGAGCCGAACAATTTCTGAATATGAAAACAAAATATAATATGTAAAAAAGGTTTAACAAGATCTATGAGTTATAATTATTTATTTCGTAAACGTAACATATCTTACCTGTTTACTTCCGCATCATCATTATCATCATCACTATCATCCTCCATGTCTTGAAATCTTAAATAAGTATCTACAAAGGATTCGGGAAGTTTTTCTAAAACTACTGTCGAATTTTCATATATCTTAGGATCACTGGGATTTATACAGTAACATTTCCATCCATATCTATCAATATACTCTGCTTCACTATTTTTATCACAAATTTTTACTACATCGTTTTCGGTACTTTTATCTATAGTATCTTTATAAGTTATGTTTTTAATTGGTTCATCTTCAACAGCTATATCTGGTTCACATTCTAATAGTTCAGATGGAACATTCAGATTCACATCTGGACATAATTGTTCATTTGATTGATTTCGAGATATTCCTTGAGTAGTGCATATTCTGAGTTTCTTTGGATTCCTTGTGTTAACACTACTTGACTGATTAACAATCTCGGAAGAAATATGTTCAGTTGAGTCTACTTCACTGCATTGTACTGGAATCTTAGTTTTTTCTTGAACTTTCTCCTCAGTAACTTTTGATTTCTCACATACTTGATGTTTTACACGCCTTGCTTGAAGTGGAATTTCTTCTGTTTCTGAATCCGAAGAATCATTTTTCCTCTCCAGTTGTCGTATTTTTTCTTTCATTTTTCTTGTTCGAACAGTAATATCATTTCCAACCACAGGGGGTCTATCTTTAACAAGCTCTTTAGGATTCTTTTTCAATTTCAAGGGTTTCGCACTTTTCTTTTTAACTTGTTTTCTGTTACTACTTTCATCTGAGCTATTTTCCATTAACTGATCTTTTACAACTTCGATGCTTTGTGGAACAAGCAAGCCCATATCATCGTTAAAAGTAGTTATCTCACCATCAGAATCAGGTTCATATTGACGTCTAATACGCTGTGAGCTTTGACTGTAAATTTCATCATTGTTCATCATATATGTTGTAGATATGTCTTTTATTATTTTATTCGAACTAACAAAAGACTCAAACAAATCTTCACTGTATGACTTACTATTTTGTCTTGATAATTTCGGTCGAGGTTCATCAATAACTCGAGTAATTTCTTCTATATGCTCTTCCTTAGTCATGACATGCGCTGTTGGAAGCGGCATCTCCTCTTCTTCTTGTGGCTCTGCTTTTATATTCATTACATTTATATCAGACTCAGGTTCCTCAGGCTCGATTTTTATTTTTGAAATTGTACTTTGTTCTGAAGAAACAATTTGGTTATCTGTCTCAGAAAAATCCTGATTACTATTAACTATGGATGGAACACAAGAACGTAATTCCTGCATTTGAACTAAAGAAACCCAATTAGAGTCTTCAGTGCCTAGCTGTTGTATTAAGTCTCCATCTGAATTAAAGTCTTCCCTGTATGTGTCATCTTCATTAGCAAATAGCAAGTTGTCGTCATTATTAAAATATGTGTCTTCTTCATTATTTATACTATCATCATCATCTTCATTATAACTATGGATAGACTGAGCAGAATCAATCTGGGGAACTTGGAGAGTAGAAAAATCTTCTTCTGTTATAGAACTTATATAATTTATTTTTAAAGCCAAGGTATCTCCTGTATCGCTTTGTAAATTATTTTTGGTTTCATAATTTTTAGAGTCATTCAATGATTTTTTGATCATCTGTGCATTCATTGTCTTTAATGCAAGTGAGCTTAAAGAATTTACAGAGTATAAGGGAATTTCTTTCACAAGTGGTAAAAAATATTCACAGTCACAAAATGATTTTTGGGTCATCTGTGCATTGATTGTCTTTATTGCAAGTGAGCTTAAAGAATTTACAGAGTATAAGGGAATTTCTTCCAATAATGGTGAAAAACATCCTTGTATAATTTTAAAGCATGACAAAGACAAAGAAGGGACTTGAAAAACCTGATCCTTATTATCTTTATGTTCAGATTTATGTGATGTTTTTGTAATGCTGGTTACAGATTGAGTTTCTAAATGTTCCTTATTCAGAAATATGTTTATTTTTAAAATACATATTGTTTTAAGAGATTTAATACATCTTTTAGGTGTTATGGTCCTTATTAAATCTATATTATCATTTGTGTCATTCTGTACATATAAAGTTTTATGACACACATCAATATGTTGATTTACTAGAGTATTTTCTTCTTCATTATAAACTATCTTTGATTTAACATCTTTTTTTAAAATATTCAAATGCTTTTGAATCGACTCTGTACATAAAGTCAACAAACGTTTTGGAGATATATTACTAGGTGAAGCTTTGATTTTTACAGCGAAATCACTACTTGTAGTTCCTACATTACTTGCAGTCAGAGTAAATATTTCGTCACTTATATCATTTTCAAGATCAGAAGCATCCTTTACAAAATAATTGCAAACATAACTTTTGTTAATGGATATCCATTCCAATGATGTATAACGACGACATATAGACAACACTTCTTTTTGCCTATAGTAATTGTCAAAAAAGTTTTTTACCATTTCTAAAGTAATAAAATCAGGCGGTTTTTTATTTCGGCTGTCCTGGGCTAAAAAAGACTGTGTAGGTTGTACTTTTTTTACCATCACAGATTCATTAATCCAAACAGTATGTCTGCCTTTTATATTATGGTTTTCTGTTGACTTGGGGGATGGTTTGGCAGTTTTTGCAATTTTAATGGACAGCTCCTTGTTAAGGAATACAGTTTTGGGATTAAATTTTGATTTTGTATGTGGTTTAACAGGAGTTATTTCTTCCACAATTTCACAATCACTATCTTCTTTGGCTTCCTGTTGCGGTGTGATGACTTTTTGTTGTTCCCTATATTGCAGTAGATTATTTGACTGTAAAAATTCCTCATATTTGGTTTCCAAATCTTGTTCCATTTGCATTAAATTGTGCTTGGCAAGTTTAAACAAGAGAAATGATTTTTTAACACAGTAGTCCATTTTAAATGTATCGGTGACATTTGTGGTATTAATTTTCTTTTCAATAAAATCACGGGATTTTTGTGTCATAAGCTCACCTAATTCAGCCGTTGTTTCAACAATGTTCCTCAAAAATTCACATGCCCTTTCTGTTTGATCCAAAGACAGACTCACTTGTTTCTTCATCGGCAAGGCTTGATGCGAATCAGTTTGTGTAGTTTTGGATATGTTTACTATGGACTTTGTTTGTGTATCACTTTCTTTTGTCTTTTTAGGTTCATTTTGATTCAAAACTGGTATTTCAAATTTTGTTATTGGACCTTCCGATGGTTTGGCCTTCATAATCTTTATATCAGTTCCTTGAATTTTCTTTGCAAGATAGTCTGTTATGTTAGAAGATGTTTCCCAGCTATTTGATGTTTCTTTAATTAATACAGAGCTTTCTAAACTATCTTCTACATCAACATCCAGAATTTCAGATTCAGTTTTGGAGTTGTTCGACCTTCCATGGGAAGATCCACTCTTGTTAATCCTTTTTTTAGGACTTTTGTTTTTATTACTTTTATCAAGCTTTTTAAATCTCCATTTCTTCTGTTTCTTATCATCATCATATTCATTTCTTTCCATGTCAGAATCTAATGATGATCCTGAGGAAACATATTTCTTTCCTGGTACATATTCATCATCAGAATTATATTTTCCCTTTTTCCTTCTATGAGGTTCATCATCAGACAGCTCAACATTGGCAAAAGGGTCTTCATCAGATTCTTCATCATACTTGAAAACTTGCTTAGCTCGTCTGCGTACTGGACGTTTAGTAGGGTCTAGGGCTTCTAATTCAAGATTTTGTGTCTCATTTTGTCTAGTGTCAACCTGCACTTTAATATTATCTATATCCATTGCAGGTTTACTTATATCATTGTTTACAGTACTACATTCAATATCATTCATAATAGCTTTTTTTGGTGTCCTTTTTTTTATTTCAGTTTCCTGTTCTCTAGGTGTCAGATCATGCTCTTTGTCATTGATTTCTCTCTCAATCATGTTTGTATCATTGATTGGATTTATTTCACATATAGATTTAAGTCGACTTAAGCAGATATCATCTGTTTCATCAAGGTAATTATCCTTTTTCATTTCCACCAAAAGAGAACTAGAGTCTATTGCATCATTCTGTAGTTTACATTCAGTCAAATTCATCTTAATACCATCATCAACAATATTATCTCTGGAATCAACTGTACTCTCTAAAGTTTTAATTATGGCTTCTGAATCATTTTTTTTAGATTTTATATTATTACCTTTTGCCTTTTTCTTCATCACACCCTTAAGCTTACCTTTAGAGGTATTTATTGATGATTCATCCCTTTCTACTGGGATGCTTGATATACTTTCTGGTTCAACTAGTTCATTTGCATATTTAATTGGTCTTCTTCTTTTTCGTTTGGTGTCATTAAGGACTGAATCATTTATAGTGGAAGAAACTATTTGAACATTGTCCACATTTTCTATGCTATTAAAATTTATTGTGGAATTGGTTTTGGTCTCTGTAATGTTTCTCCTACCTGTCCTAGTTTTCAAAGGAGTACTATCCAAAGAAACATCTTTTACACTTGTTTCAATACACTTTTTGGGTCTACCACGTTTCCGTTTTTGGGGCACTGTTTCTGTTTGTGCAGACGTTTGGATTTTATTGCCTGCTCGGCTTTTGTTTTTATCAATACTGTTGTTAAAAGAATCAGTAATGTCACTATTTGTCTCAATTAAAATATTATGCTCAGTTGATTCATTACTTAGACTATGTTTAAAATGATTGTCAATGACTTCATTTGAATAGTCTTTAGCTGTTTCTATAATCTTCTCCAAGTTGGACTCACAGGGTCCATTTTCATCGCCAATAGATTCGACAGTCACCTCATCTACCTTCGCATGTGTTTTGTCGGACGGGGATACTAAGTCAGACAGTGTTACATACTCTTCTTCTTCGTGAGAAACTTTTGCCTGAAAGCTTTCAAATGCGTCTTCTGTTGTACATAAAGTATCAGCCAATTCAATTTCTGCAGACATTTTGGATTTGTAAATGTTTATTTGACACACAAAACCATTGTTTTAAATGTTTATTACAACACAATGAGAACATTGACTTGATAAAGTATTTAATCTCAAAATAAAAATATTTAACAAACTTTCTTTCATAGAATTGAATTAATAACAATATACCGAACGCGAATCTAAATGTTGACATAAGGTAAAACATTGGCCATTGTATGTTTTTATTGCCATATTTTTGATAGATATTACTACAGATATTTATTTCAAAACGTTAACTACTACGGTAATAGTATCGGCATTGATTTATAGCTATAGCCTTGATAGATAAAAAGATATAGAAAAGGTGTACGTTATAAAAGAATTAAATATTTTTTTACATTTATCGAATGAATTGTGTGTATCATAATATTATATTATTAAGATAAAAAATAGCTACAGAGATCTGCTTATCTCGGGTTGCGTTGCTTGTCATGTTTTTTTTTTAATAAATCAAACATGGTTCAAACAAAACATAAACAAAGACATCATATATGCATAAATTTTTATACAAATATGAATTTTAATACAGAATAATAATTGTAATTGTAATTACATTCTATTCATATATTTTAATTATTTTCATTCCCAAAGATCTGAATATTCCACGTAAATTTTGCTGCCTGTGTGCCTATTTGAACCAATGTGTATACGAGGGAACCCACGGCCCACGCGGGATTTGATTCGCCTCTGTCTGAACTTTGAACGAAGTTTTATGTGACTGTGTACAAATGTCAATTGTCAACTGTTGGTCAAATGTCTGATGACATTCTATGATACAGTTCACAGTTGTCACATTTTGTCAAATAAACATTAGAATCGTCAGTACTTACAAATTAGATATTAATTAACATAGAAATACAAATACATAAAAACAAACTGAAATAATAAAGCAATACTCAATATAAATTTGTTAAGTGGGCAACAAAACAGAGTTTTAAAGCATGGGGAGCAGCAAGAAATGATACACCGTGTCGTTTTTATATAAAAGAAAACCATTTCATGTTTTGAGTTTTTAAGTAAATAATTGTGATGTCAAAATGTATTTTCCTATAGGATGGCCGAAAGTTTTGAGAAATCTGGCTACAGATTCTCAGGCGTTTAAACAAATCGTATCTAATAGGGATAAAATACTTTTTGCCTCTCTAAGTGACGAATCTTTTGTAGTGTGGTTCTGTAAGGTAAGGTATTTTATTCTCTACTACTCTCTTATTACTTATCTCATCTACTTATTTCAGTTTTCTGCACACAAAATGTACGCTAGTCTCATCTCTTAATGTATTTCGTCGCAATTTCAAACAAGTATTTTTATATTTTAGCCTAGTGTCTCAATTGTGTACCACAAACGCAATGCAGAGTCTTTGCAAAGACTTGGTATTAATGTGGGTGTGGAATGGAAACCAGATTCGTCTATGATATGTATTTCAGTAAGTTGACCGAGTTGTTGATATGACAAGTTTTATAAATGTTTCATTAACTTGGTTTATATTTATTTAATCAATTTCCTTTATTTTAAGATACATACATACTGTTAAAATTATAGTATATTGTACATATATATTAAAACACTAGTAACTATACAAACTTAAATTTCAGACATCAGAAGGCCATTTAATTTTATACAATGTGGAGGTACAAAGTGACCAGCCTGCATACCAGCAATTTGATCCTCCTACTGCTAGTTTACGAAGAGATTCGGCTGAATTATTTATTAAAGAAGTCATACCCTCACTAAAAATAACCTTGGTAACTACTTACTTCATAATTACTATACCTCTTTACCCTTTTTTTGAAGAGCTGCATCCTGCAGTCTCAAAAGTGTATATAATATTTTCCTTTGAATCCCAATATTCCTATGAGGATAATGAAAAAATCTAACCTAAGTTATTCTTCATTACTTCACTTATTTGCCAATGGTAGTCCCATCAAAATTAGTCCATCCATTCCAAAGCATCCATTTCCATTAGCAAGAATAAATAGTAGCAAAAAACAATTATTTCAATATTTTAAACAGACGCTGTAAAGACTTATCATAAATAAGAAACTAGTACATATTTCTGTTGGATATGGATCAAATACAATTTTGGTTTTCATCTGTGAATTTATTTACTTTTATATACACAGTTGACCGCCTCCTTGGTACAGTGGTTAACACGTGAGCGTAGAACCGAGACGTCCTGGGTTCAATTCCCAGTGGGGACGCACAAAAAAAATGTCTCGGTCTGGCAGGACACAGAAGGTTGATCACCTACTTGTCCGTAAAGAAAATCGATAATCGAATAAAAATTTAAAATTTCAAATGTGTTAACAGTTTAAAGAAATCCTAGTCTGGGATGGTCAGATCACTCGAATGTGTTGCATATCGGGCACTGAAATCCTCGTGTGTACGACGCGAGCACATCTCCTACGGTATAGATGGGATGGATCACAGAATAGAGATTATTGCCTTGATTTAGGAAGGATACCATTTTCAATAAACCAACAAGTATCGAAAGGTATAATTTTGGTAATCTACTACGTAAATATTACTGTACTATTCTTCTGATATCTTATATTATATTTTTATTTCTAACTCTTCTGACATCTTTGAATTTGACATTTTAGGTACTTAAATCATTTTACTTATTTGTACAATATGAGAACGGCTTATTTAACTTTAATATTTAATTCGAATTTTTATTTCAGCTGAACCAATATTAGAAGATAATACACATGTGAATGATATAGAATATTCACCGTTGGTATGTGGGTTTGGTATTACTTTAAATGATGGAAGAGCGGCTTATCTCACAGCACCAAATCTTAAATTCGATCCTAATGTAAGTAAATAAGCATCAAGAATATTTGTAGCAAATTTTATTTTACGTCACGTTTCTTTATCGTTTTTTTTAAGTTGACTTTCGACATAATTTTCTTGAAATGAAATTATTGTTTAATCTTATTTCATAAATTAATCACTAGCTTTCCGACCGCGCCTTCGCTCCCATAGTCGGCAAATAGATACGACTTTCCTGGTATTTTTTCGCATAGCTTCCATGGGATTTCCAGGATATAACTTTGCTATGTTCTTTCTCGGGTCTGAAACTATGTATGCAACCAAATTTCACCCAAATTGGCAAGTAGAGTCAGAGATTAGAGCATTTAAGCAAACAAACTCTTCAGCTTTGATAAAGGTATACTATTAGTACAGATAAGCATCAAATATTATTAACAATATGAAAACAAGATATAATATAATTACACACAATGTAATACTTATCTATAACACTTCAATCTAATGGATTATCCATTACATTCAAATGTTATTGATAAGCAAAAGTTCCTATTGTAAAAAGTTCATGTAATTTTTGCTAATTATTTTATTAGCAATATCACTGCCGTTGTTTCATTTGTTAATTCAGAATTACTTGATATTTTATAGATCTTTTTTTTTCGTATCCCAGATTAAGTTGGAAACAGATTTGAGGGTAAGGTGGATGGTTGTCCCTCTGTAACATGAAATTAAAATATAACTGCTAATTGTAAGAGTGCTCTAAGCTAGATTTCTATTGTATTCACCATACTGTTATTATTTGTTTAATTACTAGCTTTCCGCCCGCGTCGCGCAGACTACAATATTTTGTACTTCACAGATTTTGAATTTTGAAGAAGGGGCAGTATTATATTTTTGGCGAACAAATGCGTATATCTCGTCAACTGTTTATTTGACAAAAAACCTATTTAGAAACTCCTATTTTATTATTGCAAAAATTTATGTATATATGTAGTAAATAAAGTTTATTCATATTGCTTACATAAATAGACCAATTGCAGCTCTCCAAATGGACTGACCTAGATATATGTATAGGCTAGTAGTAAAATAACAGGCTAGGTACAGTTGATCATGCTGAAATATAACATGTTGATGATGTGTTCCATCAATAACAATGATATTCTCATTTTCAGGCAGTACAAGGAATATGGGCGCAAGGGATAGACGATGCGACTTGCGCGCGAGTGAATCATAAATTTAGATTAATTGCAATTGGAAGGAAGAAGTACGTGTGATATCATATTATACTAGCTTTACCGCCCCCATAGTCAAAGAAGGATTCGTGTCCTGGCGCTTTCTTTGCTTTGTTCCTGTTTTAGTGGGTTTTCCGGGATATAAACTATTGTATGTTCTCCTTTTCATCCTCCTCCTCCTTTCTTGTGTCAAAAACTATCTCTGTACCAATTTCATGGAAATCGGTTCAGTGGTTTAGGCGTGCAGAAGAAAGGATGAGACAGAGCTACTTTCGTATGTTGGTAGGGATGTAGTAGGAATTTTATTGTGTTGTTATGTACTTCGTGTGATTATTTAATAAAAATTTGTTGCAGTTCTCAAGTGGATGTATTTACGATAGACGAAGTAACAGGTGGTCTCGAATTATCTCACACTATGGTACTCAGTTCTAAAGATTTTCCGGGCGATCCGGGGCCAGTGAAATGTATGAGGTAATGATGTTTTAGCCTTAGTATTTTCATATCTTAACATTAACCGGTTTGTTTGTAAAGTTGTCCTGAAACATAGCGATTCCATAGCATCTTGCAAAAGTGTCGCGAAATTGCCTTACTAATATATAAAAGGTAAAAATTAATTGACAATTTTTGTTTATTTGTAGATGGACTGGCGACGGTCGAGCAGTGGCCGTGAGCTGGGAGCGAGGTGGTCTCTCAGTTTGGAGTACATTTGGTGCGTTACTGATGTGTTCCCTGGCCTGGGACTATGGTCTCAACCAGGACTTAGCTAGCCACAATCCACTAGTTGTGGCCAGCATGGTGAGTACAAAGAGAGAAATAAGTAAAATAAGATAGATTCTGGTTTCCTTCAGTAATTTTAAGATAACTAATAGGTAATTATAAGATAAATTATAAGATAACAGTATTTATAAAATTAAAAATAAGCTAAGTTGGGGTTGGAAGAATATTGGCTCATTGAAAATCTTTATACAATGATCAAGTAATATTTTGCTTCTTTTATCACACTTATTAGCTTCATCTTTATATTCATTGTATGTAAGTAGTTGTTTCTATCATTAAGCAGTATGTTGTTTTTTATACTACATATTATATTTATTGGTGAGAATACTAGTAATCATTGATTTAATTTAAAACAGGAATGGGCGACAGAAGGATATCAATTGTGGATGGTGAAAATGGAAGAAGACTCAAAGTCCAGTCTAATTCAAATGGACTTTGTAAAGAGTCCACTTAGTGTAAATCCTTGTATGGTAAGTTTTGTATCTACTCTAATAAATGTGTAAGAGTAACTAAAGTGCAATGAAATGTTAAAAATTAATCATGATATATTACCCAAATAGCATATTGCATTCATTTTTTTACTGTCTTTTGCCCGCGGCTTCGCACGCGTTAAGTTCGGAGTAGTTTAAAAGATATTTTTATACATCCTATTGAATCATGTTGTGTAGTTTTAAGATCTAAGCATACATACAGATCAGAACAGACTTTGCTTTAATTATGCGGTGATAATACATATAAATTTGATTTCATCTTACAGAGCAACCAGAGGCATCTCTATTTGCAAGCGGACGACAAATTGTATGTTAACCTGGAGGACAACTTGACGAGGCGTACAAAAATATCCATCATTGATTCATCTTCAGACGCATATCAGGAGAATGGGCAGGAACAGCCCGTGAACCCGCGCCAAGAGTTCGTAAACAGTGCGAAGTACAAGGAGTTTGTTGACGACAATGAGTGCAGAAAGCAATGGATTGTTATTCAGCTGCCGGCTACGTATATTGCTAGTAATTGGCCATTGAGGGTTAGTTAATAATCCCTACTTGTATTACCTCTGTCTGTCTGTCTATTTGTTTGTATGTCTGTATATTTATCTGTTTGTCTGTACATCTGCCTCTCTCTCTCTCTCTCTCTGTCTGTCTGTCTCTCTCTCTCTCTCTCTGTCTCTCTCTCTCTCTCTCTCTCTCTCTCTCTCTCTCTCTCTCTCTCTCTCTCTTCGCGCCTAAACCATTTAACCGATTTCGATTAAATTTGTTACAAGGTTTGAGACTTATGTAGATGAAGTTTTATCCCGGAATTCCCATGAGAACGATAACTATGTAAATTTTTCTTTGACTACGCGGACGAAAAGCTGTATATTTAATATTTTGTCTTACTACGCGCCCGAAACCGCGGGGGGCAAGCTAGTATATAATTACAACATAAAATAATGAAAGATTACATTTAAATCAATAATTTTACCGAATCTTTAATATTCTTTCTGTATGCGTGAATGAAATACATGAATACGATTGCGCGGTCCAGTACAGCGCGATAGACGAGGCGGGCGAGACGATATGCGTGGCGGGGCGCACCGGCCTCGCGCACTACAGCCGCGCCGCGCGCCGCTGGAAGCTGTTCGGCAACGAGGCGCAGGAGAAGGACTTCGTGGTCACCGGCGGCATGCTCTGCTGGCGCGGCTACGTCGTCGTGGGTGGGTACCGGCGCCCGCGCAAGCGTGGACACCCGGGTCTAGGGCTACCCATGCAAGTGTGGACACCGGGTTGTAGGGCTACCCACGCAAGTGTGGACACTCGGCTATAGGGCTACCCACACAAGCGTGGATACCCGCAGTTAGGGCTATGCTACTGGAGTTAAACAGATAGGGATATATCAAACATTTTTTTACCAATAAAACACATATAAACAATAATGCCAAAGCACAGAACCGTACAAAGTAATAAATAAGAAAATATTTATCATAAAATACAGATGATAAAATATAAGGTAACAACTCTGTTATTTGATATTATGGTGCTGACCAATGACGCTGTTGATTCTGTCAGAATCCGAAAAGTTGATTATTCTGTAAAATTGTACTTGAAAATTCGGACTACAATAACGATAATTACACTGTTACGTATGTTTGTCGTTAAGATTTAAATTCACGTTTGTACGTTTTTTGTTTACTATTATTATTATCATGTATATTTTGACGAAGATATGTTTTATATGGCACAGTTTTTTGGAACCATTGTTGGAATTTTTTGATTTTTGGAACCATGTGTACATATGACGTATGTGACTATGTATTAAAACGTAAAATTGACATAGTTGGAAAAGAGTTGCTTTTCTTACAGAGTTTCTTACCGGTTCTTCTCAATGGAAACTGCTTTCCGAACCGGTGGTAAATTTTATGACGGTTCAAAAGTGCTTTTCTAAGGAGTCTAATTGAATAAATACATGTTTGAGTTTGAGTTTGCTTATAAGATCTGCGTATCACCTTGCAGGGTGCTACAGCATCCTGGACGGGCACGACGAGGTGCGCTTCTACGCGCGCGACGCGAAGCTCGACAACCGCTTCGCGAAGATCGTGCGCGTGCAGTCGCAGGTGTTCGTGCTGGACATGCTCGGGGACCAGCTCGTCGTGTTCGGCGCTGACGCCCTGGTCACGATATATGAGCTGGATTGTGTGGACAATAGTGAGTTTAGCTTTTATAACATTTCTGTCAGATAGAACGTGTACTGAGCATGTTAATATGACGCCGCGCTATGACGTTGAACTGTATAACGTACGCGATAATATACCGTTAAAAACAGCTACAACGCAGTATCGCATTTTATCGGATAATAAAGCCAATAAGCGCGTAATACAACACAATTCAGCGTCATAGTGTGGCGTCAGGTTAACGCTCTGGCACGCGTTAAATATTTAAGGCGCGAAGTAGAATAAAAACTAGGTTTATAGTTATTTATAATTGATTTCAAAAACCATACAAAATCGGACAGGGAATATTAACCTTTATTGTTCTAAATAACATTTTTATTTTACCTTTAAAATAAAGCTGCTAAACTTTTTTTATTACAAATCTAATCTAATCTCGATATAATAAAACGCATTGGATCAGATAATGAGTGAACAGTATGTTTTGTATCGCAGGCGGCAACATCGAGCTGCGCTGCGTGCAGGCGGTGGACGTGTCCGCGCTGTCGCACCCCGCGTGCGTGGTGTCCGCGTCGCTGTGCCGCCTGCACGACGCGCCGCCGCACGCGCGCGCCCCCCGCGCCGCGCCGCTCTCCGCGCCCGACTCGCTGGTATGCCGCACACGCACACGCACACACGACGCACGTACACGTACACGCGCACGAGGCGCCGCGCCGCCGCGCCGCCGCGCCGCCGCGCCGCCGCGCCGCCGGTCGCGCCCGACTCGCTAGTATGCTGCACACGTATACACATGCATGGCACATGCATGCTGGCTGCATGACGCGCCCCACTCGCTCTTATAGCGATACCCAAGCTTATGGCCGAGTCGACGATTGTGTACGCACAGACACGATAAACGTACAAACGGTCGCCCGGGCTAGTTGGTGCATATGCAGGACCCATATTAACGCGCATGCACGCAGGCGCTCAAAAACACACACACTTACAAGTACACACACACACACACAAAAATTATCCTGAAATGCCGCCTGCATTAATAAGCATATAATTTTCATGGTCTTAAGAAGAACAGGTGTGTAAACTGGTGCACATGCGTACGTGGATGTATGCGTACGTACGCACCTATATAGCATGTATCACAATTGACATGTTTTCCACAATACTCTTAGATGTAAAATCATTTCAGTAAATCTTTTTTCTTTCTAGAAAGAAAGTTACGCTATTATTATTCTATATTAATAAGCCGTACACATAACATCATTATGACCTAACATAAACTTCTGATACGCGCAGGTTTTAAATGCAAGCGGAAAACTGATGATGGTGCAGAGAGAAGAATACGATGTTGATGAAGACAACAATCCAGTGAGTGCAACATAATTTATTTATATTCTATATTTGGTTAAATTATACGTTCTAAAAATTTATAATTACAATAACGTATGTTACATTTTCATGTCTACTATTCGATTTGTCAAATTGGAAATTAAAGAGATATTGAATGAGATGTACCTAGGGCGGTTTTTACACTTCAATAATTTTTTTATGCTAAATAAATTGGAGCAGGGACATATAATATATTCTAGACATAAGAGGAAAGTTTTTATCGTCTTTAGTAAAAAAAAATATTGTAAAGGATAACATATAAGAAAACTAAAAACTTGACTTGAAAATTATTATGCTATCTTAAAAAAAATTAATAGATTATCTAACACTGCAATAATTTTTCAAATCGGAAATCGTTCTTGACATTAGCGCGTTCAAACAAACACACTCTTAAGCTTTATATTATTAGTACAGATTAAGCATATTATTATTATTATCATTACGTAATTTGTTAATTTGCATTCATATGGGGAAAATTGGACAATTATAATCAAAAATATAATAATTTAATCCTCATTGAAACAATTACCAACATCCAATGAATTCATTATATAATACCAAAACTTACTTGAATGTTGTTCCTAAACACGTTATAAGGTAATTAAGCCCATTTTCGTGCATATTTCCCGAAGCAATACATTATTTGTTGTTGCATTTCAGTATAATTACGAAAATTGAAGTGGCAATTGAAAAATCCAAGGAATGCAGTTGGTTCGGTATAAATTCATGCAACGTGTTGTATTTATTATGTATGCGGGTACATATATTACTGCCAAGTGAAGTGTTTTATCGTCTCATTGAAGTAGTTTTGCACGACTACGTAATAGCTCGGTGGTACTGGGTTTGAGAGCAGGGGTAAATATTGTCCAGTTGCATAATAAACGGGATATTAGAAAAGAAAATTGACAAAGTCTATTTTGAAGTATATATCTTATTTGGAAAAGATTATGATGTATCGGGCGGCAAAAAATTTCAAGCTTATAAATATGGAATGGGTATTTAGTAATATAATAAATGTATTTTCAGTTCTTAAAATTCAAACGATGACGAATTAGCTATTCTAGGTAGAAGGGATATTTTTAAATGAAAGATAATATGTGTTAATATTGTCTTCATTAGAATAGTATATTTACAGGCACAATCAGAAAATAAATTATATACACTTATTTGCTCTGGATACACAACAAATTCATCTTAACTTCTAAAGACCTATGTGTATTTTTGCACGCATTATATCATATGCAAGAACACACTAGGGCCGTGAGTAACAAATAGGTTACTTAAACACGGAGAAGTCGTTATAGTACAGCTTATCTAACGACAGCTTATCGTCCGTTTAATGTCGAGTTCTGATGGTGAGGCTGTGTCTGTCCAAGGGGATGGGACCAGCCGACCACCTGTGAAGGACGTGGCCACCGTGGCCGTAGGACGCGCCCGAGACCGACACCCACGGAGCGTGGCTTGGCTGCAGGAGAGACAACAGATTCAAATTGTGCGACGGCGCAATCAGATTCGCACTATCCAGAATCGAGTTGTAGATGTTGTGTGGGGTCGGGAGCGGCGCGACCGGGGCGACGTGTTCAGTTATAGGCGCAGGAGCAGACAAAATTGGGTTGGCATGCGACACAATCGGGGCGTGATCTATGTATGACGACTGTTGAACGGCAGGCACGTGATCGATATATGACGCCTGTTGAACAACGGGGGCGTGGTCTATGTAAGACGCCTGTTGAACGACAGGGGCGTGGTCTATATATGACGTTTGTTGAACGACCGGGGCATGATCAATTACTGAAGTCTGTTGAAGGG
>NC_052115.1:6466550-6468448 GCF_012273895.1 Zerene cesonia | reverse complement strand
ATGCGATATAATTAAAACTAGTGTTTGATATAATAAATTTAACGTTCTTTTTAATCAGCGATAATCCAAAAATAGCAAAAGTAAATCTATAAATCATAATTAGCAATTACGAATATTACGAATATGAACTGTTTCTATAGAAAAAAACCGACACGCATATTGATATGAGGATAACACTACAATATATTATAATGTCTTGTTACGCTAAAGTGCACGTGTGAGTTTTTTTACGTTTTATCGCATAGTAATTAGTGAATCGGAGTATAAAAAAATATTTTAAAACTACCCTGACCACATATGAATTTGAGATTTCGATGATAAAGAATAAGTTTTTCGTTTTTACACGTTTAGTGATATTAATTAATGATGATTATTGATTATAACAAAGGAATTTGATTATAATTAGGAAACGTAAAGCTGTGGCCTGTTACTCGAAATTTGGACGTAGGGACGACTCTAGAAAATAAGTAGTTATATTGATTCAAACTCATCAATAAAGATTACCGAAATAAAGAAACATCAGGTATACTAGTGCCCTAAACTTAATATATGTGATTATTTAAAAAAAGAGAAGCAATAAATGTAAAAAAAATTACAGAGGGCCTTATCGCTAAAAGATATCTCTCACAGACTACCAAAAAGAAGGAATGATAAAAACTAAAGGTGCACCTAGCATTATAATATTATTAGTAAAACCCAAATCAGTATATAATCGCTGCCGTTTTCAGCGTGTATTGAATTTATGTAAAACAATTTAATTAATAATTAAAAGAAAATTAACATTTAAAATAAGCTGAACGTGGACCAAAATATTAATAAAAACGATAAAATGTAAATGCACGCATCTAATTCATATTACAAATGCACACTGTGCATATAACTAGGTTTATGCAATATGCACCCCACATTGTAGTTATCCAGGTCAAATCAACACGTTATGTATATTTGAGAATATTGAGGAGTAGTTGGACTGGTTGAAAATTGACGAAGACAACCCATCCGGAAAGGTTTGACAAAACCGGAGCGTTTAATAATTGCGGTATAAATAAGCGAGCTGCTGTTGACAAAGGCACAGTATACTTTGTTTGCTCCTTGGCTTGAGGCAACATGAACATGTATTTGGTGGTAAATATCACCATGATTCTGTTCCAATACAAAATCGTCTTTTGAATTTGTTTCTGTTTGTTTCTGAATTAATATGAAAAACAATAGTTAAATGTTTTTCTTTGGGAACATTTTGATTGCATTAATCGTTGAATATTTTAGATATAACAATGTTATATGATTTTCAGGTACCCTGCCTGTTGGCGTTCGTAGCAGTGGCGTTCGCCAATCCGCACGGAATTGCTTTGCTTGCCCATAACACTATTGAAAGTATTGTAAGTATCAACACTATAACTTATGAATGAATTAATTAATGAGTGTAAAAAAAAATCATTAAATAAAATCAATTTTTTTTCATCTTACAGCCAAACCCCAACTACAGGTTCGACTATTCTGTCAACGACCCACACACTGGCGACAATAAGGCGCAATGGGAAGAGCGCAACGGCGACAATGTCCAAGGATCATACTCGCTAGTGGAACCCGACGGCAACATCCGCACCGTTGACTACACCGCCGACCCGCACAGGGGCTTCAATGCTGTAGTCAGGAAATCGGGACCCAACATCAACTCTATTTCTTACTCAGCTCCAGCAGTTATCCAAACCCAAGTGGCGGAAGTCGCTCCCGTGGCTGACATCGGGCACTATTCCCACGCACCGGTTGTTCAGCAGGCTTCAGTGGTAGAAAATGTGCCGGTCGTTGAAAACGTTCCAGCCCTTCAACAGACTTCAGTAATTGATCATGCCCCGGTCGTTCAACAAACGTCATATATAGACCACGCCCCTGTCGTT
>NC_052115.1:6454171-6465550 GCF_012273895.1 Zerene cesonia | reverse complement strand
GGAGATTAGCGCGTTCAAACAAACAAACAAACAATCAAACAAACAAACTCTTCAGCTTTATAATATTAGTATAGATGATGCTAATTGATGATTTTTATGTAATGTTAAATATTTAAAAGATTAGCCGATTATTGTATTTCTCATAGCTCTATAAATATGATTGCGAACACACCCTTTGACATAATAAAAAAAAGCTAGTATTTTTAGGTCCATAGTTTATTTTGCTTCAATTGGTGTCTTAACTCTTAGTCATGTTATTTCGCGGTAAAGAAAAAAAAAAACAATCTATCAGGAGTAACATCATTAGTTATTGGTAGAAGCAGTTACAAGTATTCAAGGCTCAAGTTAAGGAAACTAGATTTTTTTTCCATGTATGCACCCGCGATCAGTCGTAGACCATCCAGAGGAGATTTTTGAATCGGTTATCTTATTACGTTTTTAAGACTTAAGGCCAGTACCCTAATTCTCCTAAATAGTGTAGTTCAATATGAGGATCGGCTCTTTTCAGGTGTTTAATAGTTTGTTTTCGTCAATAGCTGCGAAAGTGGATTTGGATGGATTTCCAGTTTTCTTTGTATTTCTTGAGGTATTTTGTAGCTTCATTTAAAAGAAAAAGTTCCAAGTACATGTCAAGTATATATAAGTAAAAAATTTTTACAAGTCATGTATTTCGGAGAGGAGTATAGCATGGTGCTGCAGTGAGAACTGAGCTAAGAACAGAGAGTGTTGATTCGTGTTGAAGTAAACATTCGAATAATCTTATTTAATATTAGTCTTATAGAAGAAAATCGTTACATGTAGTACTTTTTTGCATTTCAAGAAGACGTTACCTCCCAGACCTTCTTGAAGATCTAATCTGATAGATATTTAAAAATGCCTAAATGGGCTAAAATAAATAAAACGCTTTTGCAATTTATAAATCTGTTTTTATTTTTTATTACTATTTCATAAAAAAATAGTAACAAAATGTATGATGACCGCTTCAACTATTTTATGTACATTATGACTATTCCGTTTGTTGACTATTAATAACCCTGGCCTACTTGCCTGGACTTCTTTCATATCGTTGTAATTATTAAGTTTCTATTGTACATGCAGTTTACCCTGTTAATGGTGTGTTTTTCTTATATATAACGTTTTGCCAACCAGTGAAATAGGTCCTGTTACAATTTTGTGTAGATGTCCGTCTATATATTTGCGACTGTATATAGTAGCGTATGCTTGCTTGGCCTGAGGTCCAGGGAGAGGTCGCCATCCGCCATAGGAGCCTGTGTGTGGATCCCACGGAAGACTACCTTTCTCGAACACAACCTGTGGAACTTCTATAGGCAAAGCAACAGCTCCTAGACCGTATGATAGGGAGTTTGGTTCTTCTACCCTGTGTTCAGTCTGCACTTCAGCGACTTCTATTTTAGCTGGTTCAGGATGAGGTACGGGAGGCAAGACTATCGGAACTGCTTCGGCTAGTTGTTGATGTACAGGCTCCGCTACGACGCGTGGAGGTGGCGACGGTGCTGGATTGAGTATCAATGGAACGGCTTGTACTATCTGAGTGGGATGCACGTTTGGTCCTAGCTTTTTCACTACGGCTGTGAAGCCTTTTACATCGTTTGCGTTGTATTCGACTATTCTAACATTGCCGTCTGGTTCTACCAAAGAATAAGCGCCGTTCACTTCATTGCCGTCTCGCGTCTCCCAATGGGCTTTCTTGTCGTTAGTGTGCGGGTCGATAACTGCGTAGCTGAAGGCATATCTGGGATAATCCTGAAATTTATATAAATTTTAATGAAGAGAATTCTGATTTTCATCACATTTGTAATATTTAATTTCCTCAAGATACTTACAACAGTATTTACTATAGCACTGACTGGGGCATGTTCTATAGCAGCGGCGGCTATGGGGTTACTTTTGCTTGATACTATGAATTTTAAAAGTAACAGGCTTTGAATCTGAAAAAAATACAGTGAACGATTAAATATGCGTTGTATTGCATTGTGTGTGTAATTGTCTCTTTAATTAAAGTTAAAATGTTTGATGTAATGTCCTTATATTTTACAAACTATTTCAATATTTACTCAATGTAAATGTACAAGTTACATTGAAGCATCATTGAATTCGATTTTCCACGTGAAAGGTTTATCAAGTATAAATAAATCATTTACCCAAAGCGGTCGAGACATATTGCTCGCTAGTTGCCGCAAGAATGTTAAGTGTTTCAATGTTTGTATGTAGGGTTTTTATAAACACTAAAGTATACCACCGCCAAATGTTATGTCTGAACAAGCGGTGGTACTGGTTTTGAACATATATGGTTATGTGCCGGTCTTTCATATTCATCCCCGACGTAACACTTCGGTAAAAAGTATATTTGCAGGCATATTATAAAATATTAATAATATGCATTGACATAGTATTAAAGGATGTCATTTTATAATATATTTATTACATGTATAGATAATACGTTTTTTACAAAGCGATGTTCAAATAAAACAACTGGATTTACCACACAGTGGTCATTGCTTTAATCGTGTTTAAATCGATATAACTCATAAGGCCCCAAAATTTATATATTAAACTTTTCAAATAAATTATAAATCACAATACATAATATGATAAATCATATTGCGAAGGAACGGATGTAGTTTATCTATAAGCGTATGATTTGTTGACTTCGTAATCTTTAATTGTAATAGTAGCCGTGACGCCCGTATCCGTGTGAGTACGGCAGCGAGTGTGGCAGGTAGGGTCGGTAGTAGGGCTCCGAGTGGGCGATGGGAGATGCTGGCTTGGAGATGATAGTCGTGGACGTAGCACCGCCGGGGTGCACCTTTGGTCCGATCCGCGTGAGAAGCGTGTTGACGAAACCAGACTCGTCAGCCTTGTACCTCACAATGCGAATGCTGCCGCCAGGTTCAACGAGAGAGAAGCCGCCTGAAATCGAATTCGGTTTTAGGGTATTGTTATTTAAAATACGTAATATGTATAAATAGTTAAAAGCAGTGGTGGCTCCAGTGGTGAGAACCTCGAACTTTAAAAATCGATAAGTCGGGGTTCGAGACCGGGCGAGCGTGCAGGAAATAAATTTATTTTTCAATTTATCTGCACATGTGGATAGCATCACTACTGCTTAAAACGGTGAAGGAAAACATCGTGAGGAAACCGGCATGTCCAAGAATAAAAAATTCGACGACATGTGACATCTGCCAACCCGCACTTGGCCAGCGTGGTGGATTATGGCCTGAATCCTCATAGGAGGCCTGTGTCCCAGCAGTGGGAACGTGTATGGGCTGGTGATGATGAATAAGTAGTTAGTAATATCCATATAAATTATATTTACCAACAACCAGGTCTCCATCACGTTTTTCGTAGTAAGCCTTGTTGTCGCCGGTGTGAGGGTCCCTCACGGTGTTCTCATATGCATAACTCGGGTAATCCTGAAACAACAACATTGATTAAGATCCAAATGGCAATACAATGTTTGGAAGTTAGTATGTTCAAACACACATGGTCATGGTTATTACTTACATAGTAGTCATGGTGTCCGTGGCCTAAGCCGTAATGGCCATGGCCATATCCAGTAGCTGTTGATGGAATGGCATGTAATAGAGCCAGGAGGCACGTTACCTGAAATTAACAGAGAAATCAACACAAAATCCAAGATTTGCACCATAATATACCGATTATCCAAGAATTGTTCACTGACCGGAATGAAATACTTCATGTTTACCGAGTTGCAAAGATTACAACAAAACTGATTCGTTGGATTCGATACTGCCAATTTATAGGCGCAAAAGGACCTTCATTACCTTAAATCTAACGGAAGTAGGATCTTTAGCGCGCGTACCGCCGCTCTATGAAAAACCAATCGCTCAGGTTTCATCAAGCATCCTGATTTTCACAGACCTAATAAGTGAAAACATGTAATAGCATTAATGATCCGGCTTTACTGCGTAAGTAGACGGTTTGGACGCGGAGCGTGCTCACGAGTTGTATCCAGTTTTATTTATAATTAATTAATTAAATTTGATATAAATACCTAAATTTGATTTGTGTTTCCAAATAATTGGCACTCGCTAGAGATTGCGTTCTGGAGCATGTCCGCTTCAATGCAATGCTCGTAAACGAATAATTAATGTGACGACTTGCTCCAATTGTTGCTGGTAGCAAGCAAATTTAGTTTGTCAAGCCTACGATTGATATGTTTGATGAACACTGAAAAGGTAAAGTGCTGACATTCGACAAATGCGTTATGTCGGGAATTGAAAAGTATTAAATCGTTATGATTGTTATCAAAGTTAGTGAACTGAAACGATATTAATAAATTAACTTAAGTATAGGCTATAGACTACGCTCACGCACTGTGGATTGCGTGGATTTATCAGTATCTTTACATCGTATGAAACAAAATCTCTTTGCGCCGTCCATATGCTTAGTCTGTATGCTTAGATCTTCTAAATTACGCTACAGATTTTGATGGGGGTTTTATTAACAGATAGAATGATTCAAGAATAAGGTTTATGTGTATAATAACATCCATAAAACTTCCCTTTTTCAATTTAACGCATGCGAAGCCGCGGAAAAAAGTTAGTTGTTCATAGGATGAAGATAACTCCGAAAAACAAATAACTAGACAATGCTTTCCTTAGCGTAGCAAATAAATTGTTTGTCTGTAGAACAACAAGCACAATTAAAAGCATTTATGCGACAGTTATTCAATAATTTAATGTCTTCCCCAGACCATAGTGACATCATTAACTCTGCTCTGCCGATAGTATATTTAAAAAGAGGCTTGACAACCGCTTTTATAACAGTAGACTAACTTGTGTTTACGAGTTTTATTCACAATATATTGCTTCTTTTTATTATTAATTTTAGAAATCTTAATTTGAGGTCTATGTTAACTTCTTTACGCCCTTTCACATCTTATAATTATGTGATAATTTATCTATAGTACGTAATTAAAGTATGCATGGCTTACAGTTTCACCATCATTAACCATTTGAATAAACACATTAGATAACATTCCGCTAGTAAAGAAAAATAAAGTGTCAATAACCAACAATTAAAGTTCAGTTTTGGAAAAATGTTAAATCAAATAAATAAAGAAATTATCGGAAGAAAAGGACCTATACCATTTTCTTTCACGCACAAACACTCAAGTGATCGTTATGCAATCAATCATAGATATACATTAAAGTATTTTTAATTACTCATACTATCCGAGATACAATTGAATAATATAAATAAAAAATTTTTCTTATAAACAATTTTTGTCCATACAACTGAAATTTTGTCATGATGTACTTATAACGCATGTGTTTAATTGAGTAATATCCGCATTTGATATGATGATGATTATGATTATCATTGATTAAATTTAATTATTTTAGTGAGTATCCTAATTGCAAGCAATAAAGGGGAATTTAACTTGATCTAAGATTCTAGATTATGAATTATTTTTCTACATCGCCGTATTATCACTGCGAATTATATTTATTTCCATTGATAACAAAATAAGAATGTGAAGATGTATACAATGGTTAATTATTTTGTGCCTAATTCTGACGCTAGCAAAATGTTCATCCATCAAAAGGAATTACATCATTCATTTATTGAAATTTAAGTAAAGAATGTTATTCCTACAGGGAGTTTCAATAAAACATAGTGATATTACCACATAGTGGTTATTGCTTTAATCGTGCTTATAGCGATTTTAACAAACATCCATAATTGAGGAAGTTCTCAATTCAGAGAGTACCTGGATTTGTTTAATGACATCAATATCTTACATTACATTTTGTAAAATATACATAAATCTTATGTGTTGCGATAGGACGTGGACAACCGTATCGCGAAGATATGAAAACAAGAATGGCTAGCGGCATTTCCCATGTCAGGCTTACTGCGCACTTGAGTTCTCAGTAATAACCGAGGTGACCGTGGCCCCATCCGTGCGTGTATGGTAAAGGCAGACTGGGCCGGTAGTTGTAGACGACCGGGTGGATGGGCAGAGGTGCAGCGTGTCTTGGTATCGGACCCGCTGGTACAGAAATCTCTGTTGTGGAGGTAGCGCCGCCGGGGTGCACCTTTGGCCCGATTCGGGTCAAGAGAGTGTTGTGAAATCCATTTTCATCTGCACGATATCCGACAACTCTAATGCTACCGCCGGGCTCAACGAAAGAGTAGCCGCCTGAAAAGATTGTAAGATTAATTTCGTCTGTCTTTTAATTATTACGAGTATTCTGTAATTTTAAGACGTTACCTACCGATCACGAGTTCCCCATCACGCCTCTCCCAATAGGCCTTGTTGTCACCAGTATGGGGATCCCTTACAGTGTTTTCATACGCATAGCTTGGGTATGACTGAAAAGTATATGTTTATTGTCTTTAAAAACATTTCTTTTTCATTATATTTTTTTATTTCTCTTAACTATACGTACATAGTAATCATTTGGGGCGTGTATTGACGCACCAAGTAGACCGTCTCCAGAAGCTCTTGTAGAAACAATTAGAGCCAGGAGGCAAGTTATCTGCAATTTACAAGAAAATTCTTATGAAAAGATAGATATCAACTTCAAAAGCTAATCGATACATGAATACATAGTCGATACGACTCGTAATATATTATGGTGTATACAACGGTAATAACATTTGGAATAGAAAAGCTGTGGGCATCAGCAAGGGGTGGCTAAATACAAGTACTTAAGTGTGTTACTCCTTTTGACACTGTGACAATGTAAGCATGAGTCTTAACTATTTCATGAAATTCTATTATTAACAATATTAATCAACTTGTCCAATGCAATACACACTGACCGCAACGAAGCACTTCATGTTCACCGAATTGCACTGGTCCAAAGCGAACTGGTGGCGTTTAGTTTAGAGTTGACAGCATTTATAGCTGCACCAGGCAACCATTGCCGTGACGTGTTACGGGTGCCGAAGTGTTGACGTTGCTGTAGCTCTGAAGGACCAATCACTACAGCTTTCGTCATATATCCTCATTTTCGCGGAACCTTCAATGGGTGAAAACGTCCATTCGAATTAATAATACGGCTGAATGAGGTGCAATTTGGAACGCTGCACTCGGACTTGGCTTGCACCCGTTTTTGTATGTGTAAATATTTCATTTAATTAACAAGTAATTATGCGAGTTTGATTTTTTGATTCCAAATAATAGATAATTGGCTCGAGAATAAGTAATTGAGCGTGTCCGTTTTAATGCAATGTTCGCAATAATTTTACGAATTATTTAATATATTTTTTGTGTTAGTTAAAAAGATAATCCACTTTAAACTTAACTTCTTTCCCGTCATCAATCCTTTCCTTATCCCTTACTCATTCAAAGCGGGCAAATGTTCACGGGCGGTGGTGATCGTCTACCATCAGGCGCACCACCAGCTCAGTTGCCCGCTGACATTAAAAAACAAACTCCCAATGTGTATATTTTCAATCAATTCAATATTTTGTTAGTAAATATTATCTATACATTGGAAATGCAACCACCGCCTGTTTGTGGAGCTAAAGCGAAAAGAAACTTGATTGTATCGTTTAAATATGAAATATATTTTGAAGTAGTAAATTTATTAATAAAATACCTTCTTTTTACTTGTATCTGTTAATATCAAAATTAAAATATAACTTCTTGGAGCTTGATCACGGCTATATGCTGGATTCGCCTTTGGTTCGTGACGCAGATGCGAAGTCGTGCGTAGTTCAAACAGAATAGTGTTAGCACGCGACGGATATGAGCGGTCAGTCGGTAACATTGTAACGGATTCACCAGTTTATGCAATGGGCATAATATTATTCATTCTTCCTTTAACATAGTTTTTGTTAGTGAACTTGAATGATGTTTTAACGTAACGTTTACGTATTGTTGTAGGATTATAGTTATCGCTACCAATGATAGAGTTTGTGAGTTGAGCATAAAATAATTATATGTAAACTCACACTCAAGCATTGCTTTATGAGACCTCTAACGAGAAGAATTCATCTAGTGTGGAAGCATTTTTGAGTCATCATGACATAGTTTTACCATTTACCATCGAAAAGCAGTTTCTATATAGAAGAGCCGCAGAATAGAAAGAAATATACAAGAAACTGCAGTTGTTCTTTTAAAGTCATGTCAAAAATAAAATGTATTTATTAATTGTTAATGTTTAATGATACCCACTTTCAATGCATGCTTAACCGAAACATTACAATTTTTATTATTATACCATAACTCGTACTATAAATAAACGTCCTCTCTGTTCTTCCTAAGTCTTGACAAAGACCTCAAGCTGATAATTAAAACCTCCTATTTCTTGCTATGTAATATATGCGTATTTTGTTATTGCTAAAAGAATGTCAATAATGTGATATGCAAAGTTGTAACGATTTATTGGTATCAAACTAGTTATTACACCAAGCTGCATTTAAATATATTGATTAAGCATGACCTATATTTTCTCTCATTTGAAATGTACTTGTGTAATTATTATGAAAAACTATAATATGGCTTCAACGAAATAGGGTATTAACTTAACCAATGAAGCGTGTGGATATTGTTACTAATTAATGCTCTTTACATCATATATTTAGAACACATCTGCAATATTGAAACTGGTTTTGCTAGTCTAATATAAATTCTTCTAGAATATTCAATAGACTGATAAGATACTAAACATTCTTTTTTTTGTTTATTGTGAGATATTACTTAAAGTTATATACTTAAAGTTCAAGGTAAATATCTAAAATTATATATTTGTCATAATTGAATGCCGTCACTGAAAGTGTTGTGTATTATAAGTTACCACCTAAAGCATAGTTGCTTGAAATCTGTTAAAATGTTATCAAACTTATAAGGAAGGAAATAAGATGTTATAATGTATGGAGAACAGATTCGGCGTGACGTGATATCTACGCCAGAAAAGCTATTGGTACGAAGCTATCTTTATATCTCCATTTTTCCAGGCTTACAGCTGCCTCCCAGCGACAGTTCTAGCATCCTGCGTGGAAAGTGTCTGGTCATCCAACAACAGCGGTACGCAGACGCAACTGTCGCGCGCGCTATGGCTCTGGTGCGGATCGTTGGGTGCGCGTGTGTGGCTGCCCTTACTGCCGCGCGATGCGACGCGGCGACCCGACCCGTCTAGGCACACCTTTATGGCCAAACGGATCATGCTCCCGTTCCATCTGAATATATATCCATTGAGTGAGTTGTTACAGTTCACCCGTAGGAATATGAGGTTTTCAGTTTATAAGAAACGATGGTTTTATTTAATTTTTTAGTTTTATAGCATTGAAATGCTTTATAAATGAGAAATTTTCAAAGAATAGAAAAAATTTGATCACGAGGCAGGATTCGAACCCGCGTTTCTTGCCTAACCGTAGCAACGCCTAGCCTCTCGGCCACCCGTGATGGATCACGAGGCAGGATTTTGCTACGGTTAGGCAAGAAACGCGGGTTCGAATCCTGCCTCGTGATCAAATTTTTTCTATTCTTTCAACATTTCTCAACGTATAGTTTTGTTTGAATGTTATAGAAATGGGATGAAAATCAAATTGTCAGAACTAGACCAAATTTAAATGATACCACACGGATGGCACTAACTATTATATAAACAAGGATCATCAAAATCAGTTCACCCAGTCGAAAGTTCTGAAAAAATGAAGACAAAAATTGAGATTTAGAATTAATAACATCCTCCCCTTTTGGAGTCGGTTTAAAAATACTGAAAAGTTATTTGCCCTCCAACTCTCGATTAATTATCTCTTAATGTATTTTTATCGGGAAATAATAAAAAATCTATTGAATTAATAATATTATCATTTATTACTATTAAATGTATCAAAAACAGTCAATCGGTCAATGGCATAAACGTTTCTTACAAGGCATTGAGTAAACCGGATGTTGTGAACATTAAATTGCATATTTATTCAATGCGATAATTGATGAAAAATTTTCATCAATATGCTTGGATTTAAATGACGAAACAAACACGTTAACACTGTTCCAGCGATACTATTTGATGACGCCATCTTATTGGGGGCCGAAAATGACACGACGCTCTACACGTCCGACTCGAACTCAGTGTTTTCACTGCCATTCTGCGTCATCAATAGAACGGTAAGAATGCTTTCGTTATTATTCAATAAGATAATGTCAATATTGAATTGAATAAGTGAAGAAAATTAAACAATTTTTCGTATTTAAAGATGAATATTTTGATAGCAAGTGAATACTGAATGTGTTTATATATTTAAAGATCATAAATTTTTAGTGGAAGCTTTACTCATGTGCTTTTGGTATATATCTATATTTTATAACAAAACATTGTATTGTTTGTTTCCCAAAGATAAATAAACAAATAAAATCCCAATTTCGACTGCACAAAGCATCTAATCAATCAATCCTTCTTGGTACTTCCAGAGCCATAACTCTATAAACTACTTGTAGTCATATAACCATGTCCTACCTATCTTCCAGAGCCAAGTGTACCTGCACCAGATCCTGCGGCAGCTGCTGCGCAGGAACCTCGGCTATCACGCGTGGGAGATAGCTCGCTCGTGCTCCGCGCTGCCCTACTTCCCGCACTCGCTCGAGCTCTTGCTCCATGAGGTTAGTTGCCTATAGGAGCATCATTGTTTTCATTGATCCTGATTTAATAAAGCTTGGTATTATCTTTTATATCATAGTCGGCAATGGAGGTGGTGGGTCGGCTGATGGTAAGCGCTACCACCATGAACATTTGGAGAGGCTAAAGGTCGATTATAGTTTGTTTTTATAAAGAGGACCTCGGAAGTAGTGCTATTGACAGACATATAAAACATGGGAAATCTTAAAAAAATAATCGAGGGGATATTGACCTGTCCAAAGAATTTGTCTGTGTAGATGGTACAATAAAGTGTTATTGGGTATACTCAATTCTTATTTAATTTACTCTTCAAAAAAATATTACGAAGAAGGAAACTTAAAAAACAAAATAAGCTTAAAGAAAACATATAGCCTTCATACCTTCAAAAATATGTTTAGATATTGGAGAACAGGTATAGATACAGTTTGATTTGTTTACTGTACCTACTTTCATAATATCATGTAATATAGAATTCTCCTATAAGGTGGTGTCGTAAATATAGGCTATATTTGCTCCTGCTATATGGACAAAAGTTTCTTGTGAGGCCTTATGAGTTCAGACCTTCATCCACAATGCTGACAAGATACGTGTGGATAGATGTTGACAGTTTTTAATTTTTAAACTTGCTGGCTTTCTCTCGATGTCTTCGTGATGTTACTAGTGGATCTGAAGATAACTAAAGAAGAGCTAATAAGGATAATGTGCAAAATATTCTTATATGTGAATTGAATAAATATTTTTCATTGTTATGATATAT
>NC_052115.1:6424576-6453171 GCF_012273895.1 Zerene cesonia | reverse complement strand
TTAAAATTCTTCTATTGTCCCTACAAGTCTGTGAGGCCATGCATTGTTACAGTTTATAAAAAAATGCTACGAATTGATGTATTTAAACGTTTTACAATCGTTCGTTAAAAATGTAAATTGTTAAATTACAGGTGTTAGAGGAAGAAGCTACAAGTAAAGAGCCAATCCCCGACGCGCAGCTGCCGAGCGTCATTGAGTTTGTACATGAATTCCCTGTGTACTTGCAGGTAAACATTGTTAAAATAAACATAATGAATATTTGGTGTCTCTTTATAAATAATAAAACTTGCAAAATTTATGCATATTCAAATAATCTTTTAATTGATAATAATTAATTAAATAATAGACAGAGAACAGATACAATCACTCTGTTCTAAAAAAATAATATACACTTAATTTTTTAAGAAGTGTTTGATTATGATAACACATGTATTAATGTATAATTATTGCAATCATTTTGTAGAAGAATCATGAAGTGTATACATTTTTGTTCATTTTATATTTGATCGATATATTATATTTTGAAAAAAATTATATGAAAATTTTTACTTTTGCAGACGGTAGTACAGTGCGCAAGAAAAACGGAGATAGCACTATGGGCGTATCTATTCTCAGCAGCCGGAAAGCCCAAGGAATTGTTTCAGGAGTGCTTGCAGAGGAAAATGTTGGACACCGCTGCCTCGTATCTCATTATCTTACAGGTGAGCTTGTTTATTATTCTGAGTTAAAATGTGCAATAAAATTAATTATTCTCGTATTAATAATTTAATATAAGTTGTATAAATAACAAGTTTACAAAAGATTGAAAACATTTTCAGCGATTCGTGGTATGTTATTTTTAACGTTTTTATGTGATTGTACACTCTAGAAGTTTTATTGCTTTATAAATTGCGAAAAGCGTGTGTCGTTATTTGAAATTTTCTTTATTTTTATGCGTTTTCCGTAACATATATACAGGGTGGAGTTTGTGAGGGAGATATAATCCTAATAATTTACCCTAACGATTGATGCAATAAAATTACAGGGTACAATTTTATCAATTTTTTTTTTCGGTTCTAATCCCGGGTGCGATATACAAATTCTTGGAAATATTTGGATATAAAAGGATAGAGTAGAAGATAAAATATCTTAGAGTATAATTTTCTATCTACTTTATTGAGAACACCTTGAGGAGGCTTTACAAAATTCCACCCATTACCTATACAATTAAGTATATAATGTTGGTTGATATGAAGTACAGATCGAAAAAGAGGGACTTCAGTCTTTCTTCAGCGTCAGTTCAGTCGACTTTATCACTTTTAATGTGAATAATATACATCGAATTCAACGACAACTATAAATAATTGCAGAATCTAGAAAGTTCGACCGTAAGCAGGCAACTGGCCACTCAGTTGTTGGACACGGCGCTGCAACAGGAGCGCTGGGACCTCGCCCGGGACTTGGTGCGGTTCCTAAGAGCTATTGGTGAGTGATGTGTTCCTTCGCTATTATATAAAATGATCCCGCCTCGTGATCAAATTTTTTCTATTCTTTCAAAATTTCTCATTTATAAAGCATTTCTATGCTATTAAACTAAAAATTAAATAAAATGATTTATTATCAATAATATAGCTTCAGTTTATTGAAAATTCTTAGCCCTTTATTTTCTTATATTTAAGACTAGCAGTCCGCCCCGGCTTCGCCCGTGGTACATATATATAGCCTATAGCCTTCCTCAAAATGGGCTATTTAAAACTGAAAGATTTTTTCAAAACCGACTAGTTGTTCCTGAGATTAGCGCGTGTAAACAAGCAAACAAACTCTTCAGCTTTAAAATATTAGTATAGATTTGAACGGCGATTTTGAAGGCGATCAAACTCATATAAACATTCAATTCAACCATTTTGAACATACGATTATGCGTTTAAGAAATTTGAATGTTATTTTAACTATATAATGAAGTTTTTTTATTAACAACTATATGTTGTAAATAAAGTACATAATTATCAATACAAAAATAAAATTACTTATATTATTATTAATTATTAAATATTATAAATATAAAAATTAAGTTTTAATCATGTAAAACGAGTTCCTTATTCATTATTAAATTCAGAAATCACAAAAGCGGTTGAATTTAAGTTTAGTAGTTAAATCAATCAGAAACACTAAAACTGTTAAGTCACACGAAATAAGTGGGCCAACCACTTAGCCTGTAACCATTTTTAATAGTATAGAACATGTCTCGGAAAAACGCTGTATTATGATATAAGCTATTCCTCAAATCTATGAATATCTCATATGAAAACGCATATTGTACCTTATTTTTTTTTATTCCAGATCCTAATGACGTAGATTCTCCGAGAAATTCAGTCAATGTGCAAACGAAGTATGGACAAGTTGTACAATCACAAACCGTCAGTCCCAACGCTGAAGATTTGTCTGTGATATTAGGGAGTATGCAGGTAAGTTTTCATCATTTATGTGAAAAAATGTTCACCATATCGTTCTAATCATCATCATCATCATCATCATCAGCCCATATATGTTCCCACTGCTGGGACACGGGCCTCCTATGAGGGTTCAGGCCATAATCCACCACGCTGGCCAAGTGCGGGTTGGCAGATGTCACATGTCGTCGAACTTTTGATTCTTGGGCATGCCGGTTTCCTCACGATGTTTTCCTTCACCGTTTTAAGCAGTGGTGATGTTATCCACATGTGCAGATAAATTGAAAAATCTATTTATTTCCTACACACTCGCTCGGTCTCGAACCCTGACTTATCGATTTTGAAGTCCGAGGTTCTCACCACTGAGCCACCACTGCACCGTCGTTTTAATGAAACTTTACAATTATGCAGTAATTTAATATAAATGGTTGTCGCGGCAGCTGTCGGGCGCGCGCGGGCGCAGCTTCAGCACGACGGCGGCGCCGCGCGAGCCGTCCCCGCCGGGCGCGCCCGCCGCGCCGCCCGCGCCGCGCCGCGCCGCGCCCGCCGCGCCCGCCGCCGTCAAGCGCAAGAAGTCCGTGCCCGCGCGCAGCGACCGGTACGCGCCCGCACTGCGCGCTCTACATAGCACCTAGCGCACCAACAACCCACTGCATACTGCGCACAGCTCTCTGCACGCTGCACACTTCACACTGCACACTGCATAAAGCACACTGCACACTGCACACAGCATGCTGTGCACTGCATACTGCATACTGCACACTGCATACTGTACACTGTATACTGCACACTGCATACAGCACACTGTGCACTGCACACTATAGCTGCAGCACGCGTGTGCGGTCTGGTACAGAGCATGGACTATGTACCGCGCGCTGCACCGACACCCTACACTACACTACACCCCACTACACGGTATACGAACACGCGCTACACCGCGCGCTGCACACAGTCACGCTACAAGACCACACATTCTACCACACGCTATTTCACTTTGCATTACCACATCACATAAAATACCAAGTAAAAAGCCCGCTAAGTGCCAGTAAAATGGATCGGTACATGTTGCTAAGCGTAAAACTAGATAATGACTAGCAACACAGCACTGTTCGATTTGTAACATTTTTGTTAAAGCATAAGGAAAACTTTTATATAGAGCATAAACTTAAAAAATACAAGGAAAATGTTAAAAGCCACTTAAATTGCTACGACAGGCTAAAACTGTTACCAGAACAAAGTCTGTCGTGGACGAACTACTAACGTTAATTAATGCTGTGTTCTATATTCAATAGGGTCGTTATTTATTAAAAAAGCAAAAATATCACGTTGGTTATGGGGGCGTCACAATGTATTAATAATAAATTAGTATAATAGTAAAGTACAAACACACAGTAGTATTAGTATTAATAGTAAAGTAGAAACACACGAGTACTGAATACATACTTACTACAAAATTCAAATATATACATAAGTAGAACGCTCTTCACGACAAAAAAATAAATTCCTAAATAACCGATACACCAGCAGCATAACCCTTTTTAAGTGGAAATGCGTTCCCGTGTGTCCAATGCCCTCGGAACGCATAAGTTACGTGTTAACTCTATGTTCATTTATTTTTTTAAATAATTAATTAAAGTGAAATGTTATTTCGAGTACCGCCTTTGTAAGTACATAATTTAAACATGGAGAAACTTTGACGTAAGTTTAATGTCAAACATTGAAAAATATGATTTCAATGCTAAAAATATAAGCGATTTATCGTTTTATTCAGAAATCTATAGTAATACACGTGAAAAGGTTAAGATAAATATTTTGTATTTAATTTACATTGAAAACCACTAGGTGGCACTGCACGGCGCCAACTCGCACTATTGTCTGGTCTCAGTTCCATTATAGATAGAATGTACAACAAAACCTACACGGAGAGTGATACTTCCTTAAACCGGACCAATTAGTGTTAGGAAAGGGAAGAAATAAAATTAAACGACACTTTTGTAATTTTGTAGAACTGTCCCTGATACTATTGTATTTGGATTAGCAGTTTGAATAAATATAAATAGTTAATCTAATATGTAATATTCTCGTGTCGCAGTTAACGTTGCCATACTCCTCCGAAACGGCTTGACCGATTTTGATGAAATTCTTTGTGCTTATCCGGTATTCGGCCAACATCTATTTTTCATACCCCTAAATGATAAGAGTAAGGCAGAACAGCGTTTGCCGGGTGCAGCTAGGAAATAGATAAAACTTGATCGGTTATCAATTATCAAATATCACAGTTGCGATATTGTCCGTGGATCATGCATTATTAAAATTAACAATGTTATTCGTTAAACTTGAGGCTAAGCGATGATGAAATAATTTTTCAAATTAAATTAGAGCAAAGTTTCTCCCTTTAGAATAAAAGCAAGCCATCAAAGGATATTTCTATTGTTTTCGTTAAAAACTAAAATATTTATTATCATATTATAAGCCGACTACTAACCATATTTAAGGTCCCTCTTGCAAAAAAAGGTTATTTTTTAGTTTTAAAATAATGTCTACTTTCTTAATTGTAGCAGTAACGTCATGTATTTAAAAGAAATGTGATTTTGATGTGGTCTTTGTCATGATTGTGTGTTAATGTTGCAATCTATGGAGAATGAAATAATATGATTTGACTAATTTACCATCTTATTCGCTGCTGATCGAAATCTATATATGTACTAGCTGAACGCCCCGGCTCCGCCCGGGTTGTCATTTATCGTAATTTAAACTATCCTATCTCTCAAGTTGGATCGCACTGCACATGGTGTGCGAATTTTATTATAATCGGTTAAGTGGTTTAGAAGTCCATTGAGGACAAACATTGTGACACGAGATTTATATATATTAAGATTGTATTCAACATCTTCTGTTCACGCCTCCGGAATGTAGTTTCTACCGAAAATCAACAAGAATTTTGATACGCTTTTTTGAAAAATGCATCTAATCTTTCCTTTTTTCTTCTTTTCTTTCCATTCCTCTGAAAATGTTCATGGTGATCGCTTACCATCGGGCGAACCACCATCACATAAAAAAAAACAACAATTTATGAACAGGGAGTCGTACAACGGCACAGCGGAGGAGTTCTTCATAGACATGATGATCCAGCGGCACGCCCGCCTGCTCCTGTCGACGGCCAGGCTCGTGTCCCTCGGGCGCCTGGCGGCGGCGCTCGACCTGCACCTCGTGGGCTGGCTGGCCGGCGAGAGGGAGAGGGCCGCCAGGGTGGACAGCGCCGTGCTGTGCCTCAAGCGGCTGCACGAGGACTTCAGCTGGCCCTACCCGACTGCCACGGAGGACGCCTATGTGCAGAGGAAGAGCAGTGTCGTGCATAGTGAGTGCTCTTAGAGTTTGTTTGTGGTATAATGGAGGTGGAAAATGGAGGAGGTTCTGAATTTGACGGTTTTTTGGGTTTGTTACCTCACGAATGGATGAACCGATTTTGATGATTCTTTTCTTATTTGAAAGCTGGTGCCTTCCAGCGTCTCATTTAAATTTATACAAGTACTGATGATTTGAAGATGGCTTAGGTTTTTTGTTAAAAATGATTTTGTATGTTTCAATCATTGATGTTAAAAAAACTTCATGGGTTCTAACTCAAAATAGTCCATATAAAATCAGCGCAAAATTCTAAATTGTACGCTCATTTCAATTAGGATGTTTTTACTCGCTTTTTAAAACATTTTTAAGCAATACGGGTCAGATCGATTTTGAAATACTAAACCATAACTATAACTTCGTAGGTATAATTGACAACATTTAATTTTTATATGACCGTTAAAAAATGGATTTCTTTATTTTGTTATTAATTTATTACGTATCGTATATTCTAAGAGAAAATAAATAAAAACGAAAAATTATCTGATGACGTCATACATGCGATAGAGTAAAGATATGATGACTATGCTAAATTTTGATCATATACAAGAAAAAGGTCTAAAGTAATGTCTGTAATTACAATAATTTTTTCTACACTAATATTATAAAAAATAAGAATTTGTGTTTCTGTTTGTTTGTTTGTTTGTAATGGATAAACTCAAGAACTACTGGACCGATTTTAAAAATTCTTTCACCGTTAGAAAGCTGCAACTTCACGGAGTGACACAGGTTATATATACACCACGGGCGAAGCCGGGGCGAACAGCTAGTATGCTAATAAAAAGCAATAATATGATGTACTGTTATTTTTTATTTAGTTACCATAGAGAAAGTTCGAGTATTCAAACTTTAATTCATCGCGGTTTATTTATATATCAACTAGCTATTACCTAGAGATTCGCCCGCGTAATAAATTTTCATGGTAAAAAAGTTCATGCCCTATTTCAATCACTTATCTTTGTCATTTTCCTTACTTAGCATGTCTACGTCATAGCGGCTATCTACATGCCACATTTTAGCCTGTTTGGACTGTGTGTTAATAGAGCAGTCAATATTTTACGTTTTATATATTATTAGCTGCGCCCCGCAGTTTCACCCGCGTAAGTCCGTATCCCGTAGGAATATCGGGATAAAAAGTTGCCCATATGTTATTCCACTTGTCCAGCGTGTCTACGTACCAAATTTTATTGCAATCGTTTCAGTAGTTTCTGCATGAACGAGCAACAAACACACACACATCCTTACAAACTTTCGCATTTATAATATAAGTAGGATTAAAATGGTTTTATTGAGATTTTGCGTGCGTCCAGGCACGTACAGCGCGTCGGCGGAGGGCGGCAGCCAGTGCGGCGACAGCGGGTACATGAGCCTGTCGCTGCGCGCCGCGCTGCCGCTCGCCGGCGCGCCGCGCTCGCCCCCGCCCGCCAGGTGAGCGCCCACCCTTACATACATATTTGTCATGCTTTCATTAGCTTCACCTGTATGTTGTGTGTAACCGACTCGTTTAGACGCAATTTTGACTCACTATAAGCGGACTGATTTTATTCAAACTTTGTAAACTATTACGATATTATTTAATCCAATGATTAGGATGGTCAGATATAAATATTTTCCTTTCGTATACAGTGTGTAAAAGTAAGTGAAACAATTTAGTTCATTCTTCCAACGTGTAAGTGTTATATTGTTACAATATCGGTGCATTATGAAAAAAAAATGTATAAAATCTGTAACCCTGAATAAGTACAGTGTATTAATTAATTTTGAATATATGTTATGTAGATCCTTGCTGGTGATATACCGGGGCGGGATATAACTAAGGCAATCAAAAAGTATCATTGTAATTTGTGTGTGCACAGCTCGGCGGGCGAAGGCAGCGTGGCGGAGGGCGGCGGCGTGGCGTGGGGCGAGGCGGAGGGCGAGGAGCGGCGCTACGCGGCGCTCATGGAGCGCCTGCACCTGCACCAGGCCGAGCGCGGCGACCACAGCGCGCACGTGCAGCTCAGGTGACGCGCGCACACACATACACACACACGTACACACTCACAAAAATGTAGTGATGTAGCTATCAAGAAGTAGAATTAAATATGTATTTAATATATTTATTTCTGTTCACGTAATTTTTAAAGGTTGCATAGTTAATTATTGGATTATATATAATTTCACACGACTCTCTTTTCTATCGCTTATCAACTTCGATAATACCAAGAAGATCCTATAATTGATATGGTGGATGAGCGATCCGATGTCGCGTATGCAGATACTACCTGCAGCTGATGACGGAGGCGAGCTGCGTGGAGTGGGCGCTGGTGGTGGCGGTGGCGCTGCGCGACGCGCTCGCCGTGCTGCGCTGCGCCAACGCGGCGCGCGCGCACGACGTCAGCCTGCCCGCCGCGCGCCGCCTGCGCAACGCGCTCGCCGACCTCATGCGCTGGGCGGACGAGGAGTGGTGAGTGGCACACACGCGCACGCGCACACACACCCGCGCGCGCACCACGTCAGCCTACATAATTATTATAGCTAAAAAGGGAAAAGAACTTAAGCCACATATTTAAAAAATGAAAAATATATAATTATAATAATAATTTTTGGATTTTAATTTTTCAGCATCGGCTACAAACCGTTCATGCTAGCCATCAGCAACCAAATACCGTTCCTGACGTCTATAATCAACGCGCGAGAACGGCGGATGTCCATGGTGCAAACCCGAGTGCGGACCCACAGTACGGGCTCACTTAACGCGGAGCCGAAACAAACGCAGGAACCCAAACTGCCCCCACCACAAAAGGCCCAAGAGGTTAAGTCGGTGAGGAAAGATTCGCCCGTCACCATGCCAGAACCAGCTGCTACTACAGTACCTCAGCCACAGGAACAATTGCACGAAGACAACGCGTCCAATTGTGCCATAATGTAAAGTGTATACATATCGATTGTTTTGTAATACGAATGGTCAAAATTTGGAAATCATGTTTTTTTTTTGTGAATAAAGTGTTTATATGTATTTGTGTGTACTGCATGGATGTATTCGGGTTAGGGGGTACAAGGGGGTTGTGTTCCACAGAAAAATAGCGCGTGTGAATCAAGTAGGGTGCAAATACAAATTTGCACCTTAAAGTCATAATAATAATAGTTATAGTAGTTAATATTTTGTTGTATTTTAACAGTGTTGGCGTTATAAATTGGTCATAAGGTAACAGATTCATTAATTTTTTTTTCATTATTTTTAAGAATATACTTTTGTCTATAAATTTTTAACCTTTTGTATCAATTCGGGGAAATTATTTTATTGTTCAATGAAACAACAATAGATTTTAAAGAATATTGCTTTAAATAATTAGTTTTATTCTTATTTTTATTTTTATTACTTTTAAAATTTGAAGTTATAACAAGTACTTACTATAAATAGTTTAGGGATATTAATATTTTAAAATAAATTTATAATAAATGTGGTCGGTATATAAATATTATTGTGATAGCTAATAATATTAATGTGTAATGAAAATATTATTGTGAAAAAATAAGTCTTCCTTGCGTAATTTAATCCAATCAAAGTTGGCAGTCGAGAATTAATTAGTTTGTAAAAATTATTAGTTATTTAAATTTATATCAATTATATATCGACCTTTGAACTTAGAGCAATAAAAATCATATATATGGTATTTTAATAGTTGTATGATAAATAATTATGTATGTATTTAGTCATTAATTTAAATTAAAATTTGGCGATACAATCTATCGAATATTTGGAACTATACAAACAACTAACGTCGTAACGTCGATATTATTAGTGTTATATTTTTGCTCAATATTGAAATCTCGTTGAATTTTTATTTTAAATTATTGAAATGATATCTGTTTTTCATATTCTGAGATTTTTCTTTGATTAACCATTTCCCGCCATTATGGTGCCAATATGATATAGACAATTAACAGTTTTTTATCGATTTATTATTTAATGGAGTATGTGTAGTACAAATCATTTATTTTTAATTCATTAAGATTCACTAATTATGTTTTATTTATTTAGCAAACTATTAATAAAATTAGAAATAACATACGATGGAAAAAAATAGTAATCATTTTTTTATATAACGAGGTTTACCTTATGTTCCATAAAATTATTAGGAGAGAACTATATTGATATATGCTCATTGTAAAAGGATTTTCCTAAGTTTCGACAGTTTTATTTGGAGGTAGAGTGACCGATAGTTTTCAAGGCTTTCCTTTATACTATAAATACAATGTTATCTATATATATAAAATTCTCGTGTCACAGTTTTCGTTGCCATACTCCTCCGAAACGGCTTGACCGATTCCTCTGAAATTTGGTAAGCATATTGGGTAGGTCTGAGAATCGGCCAACATCTATTTTTTATCCCGATATTCCTACGGGATACGGACTTACGCGGGTGAAACCGCGGGGCGCAGCTAGTATTCTATATAATTAGTGCAACATTCCATATGTTTTACGTTTCATTATAAAGTAATAATTGAAAAATATATGGTTTAGCTAAAAAGTAATTGTAGCATTAAAAAAGATTATTTTATAATGATTATTGTCAATTAAAGTTGTGAAAATTTTCAAATCCTATCCTACTAACCGTCGCTAACGATACTAACTAGCAGGTGCTAATAAAATAGTTTAGTATTAATTTGACGTATTTTGGCTTCATAAAGGTTTTTTAAATTACGTAATAAATAAACTTTGGAGACTATTTAAGGTAAGTAGCAGTGAAAACGTGTATAGTTTTTTTTTTTTGTACATAATATAGGTGATTTTGGATATGTCATTACGGCGTTAAAATATTTTTGAATATTACGGTATTGCCTGAATCAATTTGTATTTTCGTCCCATAAACATTTTCCAATCGGGAAACTTCTGTTAGAACCCGTTTGTTTACATACTTACTTTATGTTTTCTTTATTTGTCAATTTAATACAAAAAGAATAAAATGCTTTTTTATTATTTTGATTTTTATGATATTAGTTTTGTAATAAAATTTACGGCACATCAAATTTAAAAAGACATTGTCATTAAAGTAAACATATATAAATATATAGTGAGTACACACTCATGTTTGTGAATGTATTTATTCTTGGAAATGTAGTTTAGACTAAAATGTATCATGCGCTATGTATAAAAACTATCATTATAAATAGTCTGCATAGTTGTTCTTGTCTTTTTACAATAAAGAAACAAGGCATGTCTAAATATGCATAAAAGCATAAATTGGTAAGACGGGACTTATGCCATGTTATTTAAAAAATTAAACAACATTTTGGGCCGTCTACTTTATTGGTAAATTTTTATCTTAAATCATAAGGTATACATAAACAAAACTAATGTGAATAATATGTAATAATATATATGCAAGAAATTTGTTACATTTAATAGATTTGTACGTATTTAATATTTTTATCATATTGAGGTTTATATGTAAACAATTTGATGTTATTCTAAATAAAAAAAAATACTAATTTCGTACAAGAGTTTTATTTCATACTAGACGCTCGTACCGGCTCCGCCCGGCTATCAAGATTCCTGTTTTATCCCTAGGGAGCATTTAATCGGGATAAAAAGTATCCTATCACACAAGTAAACTCATTCCCTGTCTGTATACCAAATTCCATAAAAATCCGTTATGTAGTTTTAGCGTGAATAAACTTCCACATTTATAATATTATTTTGAAGTGTGATAAAAGCGTATTCTCTACATTTCTAAGATTACCTACTTTTAACAATAAAATCGATCGTTTGTTAGCACATAATGCTCCCGATGCAAAATAGACGAGGATCAATATTATTTAATTGGTGCAAGCCTTCTTAATGTTGTAAATCGGAAAATAACTGAATAACTTGCTATTGTGTTTCGTACGGTGAGTGGGGGAACCGGAGGGCTATTTCGTTCTCCTAGCCCTTCCTAGCCCATTCCTTTTTTCCAATCATCAATCGTTTTCTTATCCCTTAAAAGCGGACAGTGCATTCTCAGAGGTCTGAGAGCCTCTGCGAATGTTCATGGGCGGTGGTGATCGTTTACCATCAAGCGAACCACCAGCTCACGCCATAAGATAAAATGAGGGCGAACAAACTGTGGGTGACCAGCTTGTATTGTTTTTACAAATGCTATTACTTCAGTTTAAGGCTAGTGCACTGTTCTTATAATTTTTTTTTTTTTGCATAAAACTTATTTCTTGCTCGAATCAGAAAAATATTTTTGATACAGCATTCAAAAACATATTTAAACATTTATACTTCTATAAAGTATTATTAAATACTATCGTAAATATTTTAAAAAGGTATTTTAAGCACCTGGCAATCCTAACATTCCTTAATGTCATTATATTTATAGTCTGTGCTTTGTCATAGTCACGTAGTTTTAGCACCTGTGTCCTGTCGAAGTCGAATCCAGTGAACTGTCAAGACGTTACAATACTTTTGTTAGGAGAATGTAGAAAGAAACATTGATTTTACACGTTTTAACGTTGTTTTTTATGAAATTATTTACTTTGTTTATGAAGATTTAACTAGGAACCCGTCTTACTGTCAAAATGGCAGATACGGCTCAAAGCGGTATATCTATCGCTGAGCTAAAGGCGGAGATTGAAAGGTTGAGTAGAGAACTCGACCAAGCAAGTAGTGAGAAGATCCAGTCGGCACAACTGGGGTTAGTTTTGCTCGAGGAAAAAAGTGCATTGCAACAACGATGCGACGAGTTAGAGAGCCTCTACGAGAACACAAGGCACGAGCTGGAGATCACACAAGAGGTTAGATGGCCTACATACCGTAGTATTTTCACTTTTCATGCCTTAATGAGTACATTAATGTGCAAACGGTAACTTCAAATAAAATTTTTATATATCTTCACATGTATGGAAGTTTGGCAAAAAGTTAAAGAAGTCATTTCAATTGGCTTTAAAACAATTTAAAAGTTAATTAGTTAAAAATTTGCCATATATTGCCTTAATTTGTATGCAAATGTGAGATCATTTATAAATGCCCTTCACCACTATATTTTTAGGCCTTGATGAAACTTGACACAACACAAAAAGTGACTACGCAAAGTGGTATAGAACAAGAAAATGCCCTCCTCAATGAGTCCGCTGCTATGGAAAGCTCCCTCACTCTACAAATTATTGAACTGGAGGGTGAATCTAAACAGGTAAGTTCTCAGTTTTTCTATTTAATTTTTAGAAGTCTTATTGGTATGTGTTTTAATAATTTTATTCATAAATCATATATATGCTTGCTAGTTAAAGAGAAAAGCAGCTTTATAACCAACTTACATTAATAAAACTGTTGATTAGTTTACAGTTATCTATACATAGATATTGTTAACAATAAAAGATTATATTTTCAGTGGTTTCACCCGCTGTTTAACCCACAGGCAATAGAAAGTATTGATATAGCTTTTGTCTTATTCTGATGTAAATTTATTTTATTGTAAAGTTTCATTAAAATCCATTCAGTAATTTTTACTTGAAAGAGTAATAGACATTTATCCATCCATATTTAAAAACTATTTATAATAACTTATTTGCTGATGTTTCATCAATCAAGCATATTCTAGGTGTTCTAGAGCATTGCATTTTTTTTGCAGAATTAATCTTATAGGAATTTTGTGTGTTATCCCACCTGTTGCTATGGAACTATGCTTTGAGGCTATGTTAGATAAAGTAACATATTTTACTGATATTTTACATATTTGAGTGAACCTTATAAGGATATACTATTGGAGTACTAACTTTAAGTTAGTAGATGTTAAATTTATTTCACAAAATTATTAAAATCCCAAAACAATATTTGTATTTTAAATTATCAAATGAAAGTCAACAAACCATTTTGATAATCCCTAATAATGTCATAGATGGGAAGTAACTCTACCGGTCTGTTTGTCTCTCTATTCTCTTTATATATAAACTATTGAACCAATTTGGATGGAATTTGCTACAGAGATAGTTTAAGACATTAGACAGGAAATACAATATATTACATAAAACATTAAAAGCATCATCAATTGTATAATCAATGTAACATTCTCAGTGATGGCATTGTTGGTACACAGAGCTTCATGCACACTCCTATTTTTAAAAATAAGAATGCGCGCTTAAAAATCTATTGTTTGTACTTAAACAAATAAAACACCTTTTAATTACCACATTACTATTAGAATAATTTGACAACAAATTTGAATGATTGCTAATATCCTGTTGCCCGTTATGTAGACCTTTTTACAATATTTAAATATATTTTTCCTTTAAAGATTTATTTTAACACATCTGTATATTTATTGTTATGTGAATAATTATCTTAATTATAATAATTATCTTATCACCACACTAAAAAATTTATCTAAAAATTTGCCAAAAGTTTTTTTTTACCACAATTAAGAAAAATGACTGGTAAATTTTAATTCACAACATCCTTCGTATTATTGAATAGAATAGGTCACAAAAAATACATATGTATTGTAATTAATATATTTATACAATATAATTAAAATGGGTAGATAAAATTAGAATAAAATTGCGCTAAATTACTCGGCACTAAATCTTTTCTACAAAAAAAGTCACAGGCATACCTAAAAAGGAACTAAATGACAATAATTCCCTTCACAAAAAAAATAACGTCATTCGGTTGAAAAACTTGAATTTAGAATCCTTCACGTTTTTAGAAACGTTGGTTAAAATGTAGCTTTCTACGCTCGGCGTCATCGTCTATCAAACAGTTTTTGATTTAAATCGTAGTAAAACAAAAACAAAAAAAATATATATAATTTTATTTAAAAACTAGAGTACTACTTCTACTACTTCTCTTCCGAGCTCTGCCCCAATAGATTAGTTGTGAAAATAGTTTTCACCGGTCAAATAGTTGCTGAGCCTATTCAATACAAACAAACATAAAAAATCTATCCTTTTACTATTGTTTTGGGACAAAGTAATTTGCCTAGATTTGGGATTTTAAAACATTTTTTTTAATCTAGTCATCGTCATTATCTTGTTAGTAGTCCGTTTATGCAGACACTTTTGACGAATTACGTCCGTCTAATGAAATGAGAGCAATTGATGTGAATCATCCCGAGACCCCGACCAGTATGCGCGGGACCTTGTTTTAGAACGCACTGTAACATCTTATAAAAAGATCGTTTTATCAGTAGAGTTTTAACCTATATCGCTGCGATTAACTCGGTTATAATCACCATAATATTAATCACTTTCAACGAACGAAAAGGACTTTTATACGGCGTGATGTAACGCCTCGAATGGCGTAAGCGCAACGTTTTATCCATAGTGCTGGTCCAGAAATACATTTTTATTCACCCGGCCTTGATTCACATGTTCCCGCGCTACTCAATGGTGCGAAGTTTTTGAAATTTGCTGTGATTGTGGTGTTGAAGTGTCGTTCGATTCGTGTACGCTCTGTTGTGGGTTGCTAATAGTGCGTCAATGTTGTCATCATTTATCGCAAAATGAGCGAAGGCGAAGAGGTACTGTTTGATAAACATTGTTCGTTGTACATGTAATTCAGCACGTCCTGTGGCAGGCACATGTCAAACTTGCGCCTGCTATGTTGACATGGTTAATGGAACTCTGTTGACGCTTGCTTGTTGGAGAACGGCCAAAACAATTATTTTCAAGCTCCATTTATAGTCTAAACATCGAGATTTGTCTTACTACAGAAATTATTTACGTCACCTTCAATCCCACATTCATAGATATTCTACGACGTCGGTTTGTATCGTATGTGTGTTCTAATATTAATTAGTGTACTATTTAATTTCTAATTCAGTTCCCGCTCAAAGTTTTGATTACATGTCGTTAACTAAACTAAGCGCACATTGTGATGCGTTTGTTAATTCATCTTGACTGTATTCTACCACGCTAAAATATTTATCTAATTGAATTAAAAAAAATTGAAAGCAGTTCCAGGAAAAGAAATGAGTAAGAATCTTCAATAATTTACTATAATTAATTGCTTTCAAAGAACGAAACTGATATAAAATTCGCATTCCGTTCATAAACTAAATTGATTCCAATTAAGGATTGTTAAAAATTGCACGAATTTCTTTGAGCGTTTCGAACATCCAGGTCAATTTTGTTATCACTCGAGCTGGTTTATTGCTGACTCATTCGGTGCATCTTGCATAGATACTATAATGTCTTCCGTCCTCTGTGGAGATGAATAGATGTGCACTTTAAATAACGCAATCAGAGACTGACGTTGACTCGCTACAGTGAAAGGGCGGGACACCCGATTAACTGTTCCTATGCGGCTCTTTATGTCTGTACAATATTATTAGCTACGGGTGAAAGGTCTTATATTAAAGGACTTTTGTTTGATGGGACGCTTTTCAATGGTCATATTGATTTAAAAGGTTTCATTTCGCAATAATTCAATACCAAAAGTAGTAAGACAGTAAAACAAATGTACATTCTCACATACAACTACTTAAATATTTAGACATGTTTAAAAATACCCTCTGTTGCGTTTTAGTACATAAACAGTCGTATTTTGTCACATATGGCAAAGTAAATGTGACGCCAGTGCCTTATCGATGGAAATATAGTGAGTCAGCGAGATAACAAAGTTAGCTGGGATTTTATTAGCCGACTCAATTTTGTTGCAGGCTGCGACGAGCAGAATCTGATTGTGCACAATTTGCATACTTTGATTTTCGATTTCTTTTATTTTAAGATAAGATATCCTTATCTGTGAAATAAGTATTTAAGCATAGCGTTGTGAAGAATAGGCTTTAGTTTTATCTTAAACTACAGTAAAGTATTTTATGTTCTTCTATGCTTGTTGTAGCAATTTCGGATGCTTACATAAATGATATGGGACGTGGTCGGTTAAACATTGATTATATTTTCATAATGAAGTAAACTTTCACTTTCAGAATTGACACTAGTTTTGGCTTGTCTTAGGTCTTAAACGCTATAAATTTCGTAATAATGAAGAGTTTTAGGAAATGGTTTTACATACGTTTATTTATTCTTATTTGAAAAACCACATCATGGTTTTCATTTTGCTTTTGAAACGGACAAGTTTTTCGCTCTCAAAATCTTTCGTTAAAATTCAGTCTCTTAATCCAACAGTAAAAGAATTTTATAAATCGCTTCAGTATTTCCTGAGAGTAGCGCTGTCATACAAACTCTTCGGTTTTATATTTTTATAGTATCATTGTATATGAAGAATTAAGGATTTATGTATATTTGTATTTAGCCGACTTCTTTAGACTGGTTTATGACGCAATTAAAACGGACAGATTTAATTCAAACATTGTATACTTGTCAAGGATCGGTGACATTACAGTAATTTCATGAGTTTATCTTATTATCTTCATTAGGATCGCGACGAATAAACAATTTTCTTACGTATTCTCTGAATAAGAGCGACAATTAAATTGATTTGATTACTAAAGCGCGATTTTTCAATGTATATTTATTTTAACTCGGTATTTTTATTAAATTCGACACCAACAATATTTGGTACTCAAGGCTATCCGTCAATAGATATATCACTAATCAAGTAATACGACTCTATAATATCATTTACGCAAGATATTGTTCATCAGCTGATACTGCGGTTGCGGTCATGAGCTAAAATCTTCTCGATAAATGCGCTCTGAAATATCTGTGAATATTGCATAGAAGGAGCGAGGTTGTTGTGTTGATGGTAGAGAGTATCTTTTTTGGAAAAATAAGTCAATTACTTGAAAGGTTCATTGTTCTAAACGGTTCTTGTATACTTTATTTTAATATATTAAGGTAATAGAGAACGTGGATGATAGGCCTTAGCCCAGCTGTGGGCAACCAAAGCGGATAATCATAGTTGATCTTTAATGCAAATGAATGATATTTCCTTCAGTATTATTATTATGTTAAATACTATTATACAAAAAAGATCACCGACGTGGCTGATGTAATACATTTGTTAATTAGCTGAAAACCTACGGCGTTATTCACGTTCACAAAACGAAAAGAAAATTCTATCTTGAGGTCTAATGCAGCATAAATATATTTTAAAACTTCATCTTAATATAAATCTTGAGGTCTAATGCACAAAAATATCGTAACATCATTATACAAATAGGAATAAGATGCACTGGAATGCTTTCCATTTTGTAAATTTTATTGGATACGAGAGAAGTTACGATATTTTGAATTGGAAATACGCCAACTAAGTAAATATTCATTCGACTACTTGTAGTAATTACTTTTTATAATTTGCATTAAGTTCTTTGTTAAATGGTAATTTTCTTCGTTAAAATATGAGGCAATTTGCATTGCTCGAGCATATTCCACCTACATTCAAATATTTAGGTAGACATGTGAACATATGCACCTGTATTTAGGTAGATGTGTAAACGTGAAGGGGATTTAATATGCAGTAAGAGCTCCCCAGAGGCAACAGCGCGGCTCCCGAATTACCCGTCCGTACAATGTCCAATTAAAACCGATCCGTTCATTATGAAGACAGCTGGATCGCTTTCATACATTCAAGTATCCGCGGCATTCTCATTAAAAGAGTTATTAAAAATATTCCTCCATCAATTTCGATTTAAAATATGTTAGAAAATGCACTAACATTTTCGTTTCGATGTTAATGACTCTCAACTCGACACCGCTCCTCGGTTCGACGAGAGCTCTAGGTCGAGCTCTGAATTATACATGATAAATTTGAATGAATTCCATGTATTGCAGCTATTCAATGGTATACCAAATTACACATTCATTGCCTTTCATATGCGAAGTTATTATGACTTGTGCGCCTTATATCATGTACAATATTTCCCATGAGTAACTTTTAGCATATATTTCGAAACCAAAATATAGGAAATCTTTGTCTCTTCAGGTTTTTTTACCTATATCTATATGTTTATATAACATAGAAATTGATATTCTGTTTATTTTAATTCGTATATAATGGTTAAATTAAATAACATACATAATAAAATATAAAATAATAAGTTAACAAAGTTGCAGCACAAGTTGTTGAATCACTGGCTCAATGCGACTCGAGGTAGGAATTGCAATAGGAATGTATCATGTTTTTATGCCTCAACTGATAGATATTTGTCAATTATATGTTTATTGTTTATAAGATATTTAAATGTGGAATACTGTTCATAGATTTCAGTATCGATTCTCTTTCGACTTTTATGTTTCAGATAATCTATCTTACAAGGAAAGAGAACTTATTTCTGGTATTAAACAAAACTAAAATATACAGTATGCCTGTCAAAATGTAGCTTTCTATGTAAAAAAAATATATATTAAATTAGTTCGATTGTTTTTGCTTTTACGATACACATATTGAAAAATATTAATCACTCCTCTTATAATTTTAGTATAGCATTATAAGCTCTCCGCTTTATTATAAAAAAATACCAAGCATAAAATGAATTTTTTAAAATGTAACCAACATTCCCTGCCTTCCAAATGAAAGTTTAATAACCGTCAGTCGCACCCTGTCGGGCCGCGCCTAGGCTAAAATTGGACACTAATCAACTAAGTGCCACGTCGTCGGACAGGTTAGGCTAATCGAATGACCTAGCTATTGAGCTCTATAACACGGTTATAGTGTACAAATTGCATTAGCCTCCACGTTTAATTATCCGCTTTAATTTGATATACTTTAGGTCAAGTTTATAATGTGAATCTCGTTGGGATTATAGTAGCGTTTTGATGCCTATAAAATGCAGAAAGTAAATTTTATTTCTATAATCCCCTTCTCGTATATTAAATTGAACTGCAGTAGGTACTTTAGGGTCCTAATATTTTAATTATGGCCTGCGTGATGTGGGTGTACATTTTTTAAGGGAAACCCAAAAATCTCAATAGAATCGACACTATTGTAGTATGAAATTTATCGATCAATTTATATATTTCATGATGAAAAATCATCCATCACCATCTCCATATTATAAAACAAAATCGTCCGCCGAGGCTGCCCGTCTATCTGTTCGCGATAAAATGAAGAAATACCGCACCGATTTTCAGTATGTTTTCCACAATAGATAGTGTGGTTCTCGAGGAATGTTTTAGTAAGTTAAGTAAGCTTAAGTCAACGCAGACGATGTCGCAAGTAGTAGATAGTTAGTATAGAATAAAACCATATAAAATATAAAAAAGATATTCTGGACTTGAAGGGTTGACCTCATTTTCTTTGACTTAAGCTTCGCATTTAAAGCGAAAATTAATTAGAGTACTTTCATTACACTGATGGTGAATTTCGTAAGTATTTAATTACAACTGCGGTGTGTACACCTGTGAATTTTAGTATCAAAAAAATTAATACGTTCACAATTCATATGATTTCGACGAGCTCGAGATTAAAAAGCAAAATAATGAGTATTCACGAATAAAAAATGCGGCAAAGACTGGATTTCGTTTTTGATTTGAGAAGTCTTCTTTTGAACAGAAAATTCTGGAATACTTGTATTCGTATACGTCTTGTTGAATTTAACAAAGGTTGCAAACTAACAAGGATCCATTTGAGTGCTCCTAAAGTTCCAATGTTCTATGAGGCTCAATGAAGCGACGTAACTCAGAAATTTTATTTAAAATTTTTATTTAATATTATATATAATATATAATATATACACCTTCATAAATAATGTTGTAACGTATAATGTGTCTTTATTTCGTTGCATTGCAACGATAATATCCATTACTATTTTTATAATACATTGGGGAATTGTTCCATATGTTATAGCTCAGCAGGGAAGATATTAAAAGAATAAATACAATTTTGACATATTAATGAACAAATTGAATGCATATCATTAATATAAATAAACACATTAATTCTTCGTTTGAACATTGTTTAAAACAAAAGGCGCGATTACTCACGACGTAGGCACACCATATTATACCTCGATTTCCTTTTATTCCAAGCTCACCTGCCGCTATCATATGTGCATTTCCATGAATAACATACATCCAATTCTCAATTTCCAGCTACGTCACGAGCTAGAGCGCGTAATCAGCGAAAGGGACAGGTTACTAGCGGAAAGTTCCGAGCTGGGCGCCGACAAGGCGACCCGGGAGTCCGAGCGGGCGGCACTCCGCGCGGAGCTGCGGGAGGCGAGGCAGCGGGAGCAGCGGCTGCTGTTGGACATTGGCGACTTGGAGGATGAGAATATATCGCTGCAGAAACAAGTCTCCGCGTTGAGGTCTTCGCAGGTAAAAGCGCGCGGTATTATGTGAATTAGTGTAGTAGACATAAATAAATGTTTGTTGTTTTAATATTTTCTTTAGATCACCATACATGTTCATTCATCCAAAGTCTTTAATGACAATACCAAAACATACTTAATATTAAACTAAAATAATAAAAATATTCTATTAACAACGACTTGTGTAAGAATTTAATAATAATAAATAATTATAATGTATGAAAATATATACAAGAAAATGATACATTTTATTGTTTGACAAATAAATTTGAATGAAGAATGATATATGGAATGATATTTATTAACTAATTACACGATTTTAGGTCGAATTCGAAGGATTGAAGCATGAAGTCAGACAGTTGCGGGAAGAAGCGGAAAACGCGCGTGCAGCCGCTGATGAAACAGCGGCGTTGCGGCGTATCGCTGAACGGCAACTCACCGAAGCGCTTGAAGCGCTGCAAGCGGAGAGGGAAGCCAAGTTTGCCGCCAAAAAGGAGCTCGACGCACACCTCAGCAGAGAAGCCGCGTATAACATCACAAACTTGGCGTACAGTATACGAGGTAATATAAATTCACATGGATTTAATTATCAAGAATGAATTAGTTAATGCTTATTTCTGTATAGAATTGTAGTCAAAATGTATCACATGTATTTGTATTATATCTAAAAGTACATGTAAAATCAAAATACTAAGATATTGTCTAAAGTTAGTTTATTTATCTCTAAATACTTTTAATAAGATTAAAAAAAAATTAAGATGCAAACAGTTAAAATGACAAAAAACCTTTTATAATAAGTTCTTTTGGCGAATAGTATGTTTTGCTATTTAAATTCGGAACTAATGCAAAGTCATCTTGTAAAATATGATTTGATGACAGATTCAAAAGTTCTTCAAATGATAGAGAGACAAAGAGGATAGCAAAGTCTCTCGGTCGATAGGAATGTAGGTATGTGCAGTGTAAGTGATTGTAAGAAATGTAAGTAAGTCATATATAGGCTATCAAGGAATCAGTTGCAAAAAAAACATCTCAAATATTTTTTTTCCCACATTTATTTTACATTTGTAAATCTTATTATCCATACTGGATTAAGCATGTAATTCAGTGCAAACCAAGCGAGCGAGCAAGCCCACATAATAATAAGCTATTGTTGTTTTTTTTTTCTTATATTATTTATTGCCTTTCCAGGTATGCCCGAAGAAGGCATAGAAGATGAGGGCGAAGCGGGTGGGTCCGGCGGCGCGGACATGGCGGTAGACCATCACGCCGACCTCTTCTCGGAGGTCCACTTGCACGAGATATCGCGGCTCGAGAAACAACTCGAACAGGCACACAACGAAAATGTAAGTTGATTTTAAAATAGTACATGGACTCGAAGGACTAATTCAAATGTTTGTTTTATATTAGCGGGTTTCCTTTATTTATTTAAATGGTAAACGCACGAAAGGCTGTGCTACCTGGTAAAATCCCAAGTTGAAGCTCATTTCATACAATATTTAACTATTATCAACTCGACTGTATATTTTTTTCTTTTTCTCAGAATTTTCGACAAAGTGAACCGATAATTTGATGATCCTTTTTCATAAGAAAGCTGGTGCCTCCCATGTTGCCCGATTTTAATTGGTCCAGTTCTGAACTTTTGGAGGCGAAATATTATGTGTGAATTTTTTATTAATTTTTTTTTTTAAATAATTGTTTTACATACTACGATGAGATAAAGAGCAATCCGGCGTTCCGTTCCAGTCGCAACTGTCCACGTCGCTCCGCAGCGCGCAGACGGCGGCGGAGAGCGAGAGCGCGGCGGCGACGGCGCTGCGCGCGGGCCTGCAGCGCGCCGCCTCGCGCGTCTCGGCGCTCAAGCACCTGCACGCCGAGTGCGGCCCGCTCGTGAGACACATTTGTTTTTCAATTTCGTGTGCTCATACGGTTTATTGGAATTTTAAAAAAAGCAATGTATGATATGGAATATTGTAGAAATAGTTTATGAATTCTTGTCTCTTGGCCTTAGTTAAACCGATCAATCGAATAAATTATGAATAGTACAATCCTTTTTTAAAAATTTCGACTGAATTGATGACTGATGAGTTTTTTAAAAAAGTACAAAAATGGGAAACGTGTAACTAAACGCGCGTGCGTTGTGTGTGCACAGGAGGAGGAGAAGCTGGAGAGCGGCGGCGTGAGCGCGCGCGCCGCCAAGTGGCTGACCTGGTGGCGCGTGTCGGGCGGCGAGGTGGGCGCGCTCGCGGACGCGCTCGGCGAGCTGCTCGCCGCGCCCGCGCCGGCCGGCTCGCCCGCCGCGCTGCAGCGGCAGGCGCTCGCCAGCCTCAGCGACCGCGCCGCCGACGCGGAGCTGCGCTGCGCCGCGCTGCAGGCCGACGCCGACCTGCTGCGCGCCATCGCCGGCGGTCAGTGCACGCGCACACACATACACATACATACACGCGAACACGCATGCATGCGCATTTATACGCGCACGATTGCTTACATACTTTTTAAGATAGATTTTGTGTTAGAAAATATATAAAATATGTTTCAAAAAACTAAAAATATGACACTTCACTGATTGAATTTTTTTGTAACGTCCAAACCTCGTAGTGTAATAAAACAACTTCTTGGATTGAAGTCCTTAATTAAACTACTTTAAACGCTAATACATTTTTAATAACTAAATACAGCTGATATAGCACATACTTGTACACTCTTAAACTACACCTATGCTACAATTTTAATGTAGCATAGTCTATAGGAGTCGGTTTCATACGATCATATAGTGAAGCTATTAAAGTGTGTTATAAACATGTAAGAGGAGAGCCTAAAAGGGGAGGGGTCAATTTTTACTGGTTTTTATTTTGTTTTTTTTTATATAATTGCTATATGAGAAATCATATGGACCTTTCTAGGAGCGGGTCGTGCGCTGTCGTCCGCGGCGCCCGCGCTCACGTCCGCGGCGGAGACGCTCGCGCAGCTGTACCACCACGTGTGCGCCGTCAACGGCACGCAGCCCGAGCGACTGCTGCTCGAGCACGCGCATCAAACAGACGGTCAGACAGTCTTTTTTTAAATATCACATATACATTTGTTATATTAGCAGACTTTAAGAGATGAGGTTATGAATTCGACTGTTTTTTTTTAGTAGTTTTGTTAACATAATAGATACATAATATGTTGATGGTCCAGGTGCAGGGGCGGAAGGTCGCGGCGTGGACGAGGAGGCGCTGGCGCTGGCGGCCGGCGAGCTGGAGGGGCTGCGCGCCGCCGCCAGCGTGGCGCGCTACGCCGACACGCTGCTCGACCAGCTCACGCACCTGCGCGCCGCGCTCGACACCGCGCTCGACTCGCGCCTGCGCCACCAGCCCGGTCAGTGCGCGCGCACACACGCACACACACGCACACACACACGCACTCGCGTACATGCACCCATCCGGTCAGTGCACGCACATACTCTACACCGATTTTGTGAGTGCAGTTCACACACACAAGCTCCAGCTGACCCCGACAAAAAACATAAACGCGCATATATGTAACGTACTTTACTGAACCGGCCCACAAAAACTAGTTTGGTCGGACGAAACCAAAGCCAACACACACGTAGAAATAAACTAGCAAGTGCCACTTACACGGTTATACAAACTATCATCCAACTACCCCACACATCTAAAGAAAATGGACTTAACATTCACGGGTACCAGCCTCACCAGCAATTAGCCCCACAGCCACAAAATTAATCACATAATTATTTGCCCTTCCAACAACCTTTCTTAATTTTTTCCCGAATTTCTCCACTTTTTATTTGATCATTCCTTCCCGCAGACGCATCACCTTGTAATATAACTTTGAAAACAAGAAGTGTACTTAACGACCCAATTAAAAGAATCAAAGAGCAGAGTAAAGCAAAACTACGATACACAGAGACCAGACAGAAGCTCAACAATCTTCTGTCACAACTAAATTGTCTCGAAATGAAACACAACACCGAATTCAAAAGCGGTGTCTGCGAAGGGAAAACTGTTAAAGAGATCGCGAATCATTTCGAGAAAATAGCCCAGTACCGATCGGATATCGAAGAGAGGCTCGCCGCTCCGCCTTCGAGAAGTCGTAATGCGTCCGTGCGACAGTCCATAACGGAGCCCAATATATCGTTTCCGCCTAGAAATTCTCCCTTTGTGTTTGCTAGAAAGCCCAACTACCTGAGATGCGATATAAACCTACACGCAGTGTGGAAGCATGCGGTGTTGCACGGCAATAGCTTGTACTTTAAACGGAGTAGCGTTCAGAGCAGGAAGGGCGCACGGAACGCGTTCGGTGTGAGAGAGTCGCTACGCTCGAGCTTCGTTGCGTGCGTTCTTTTGTTGCAATACGTTATGTGAACACCTCACATGTAAGATGTTTTCCGTTTTTGTAGATCCCTTTGTTGGTATGTAGATTGTATGCAACGGGTAATTAATGAGTAGTTCAACTTGTTGATTGTATGTTTGGGTAACATTACTAGGAAATAGGTCAGTAATTCATAAAAGTTAGTTGATGTAAGTATAGACTAGTTTTTATAGTTTGCTTAGAATTTGTAGTTTAATTTCGTTTTATGATATTATTTGAAGTGTCATTATACGAGAATTCAACCTAGAATTTGAGTTTAGGTACTCATAGAACTGTCTTCCCTATTTTTCAAACATAACATTGTAGATTTGTGTAATCTATAAGTATTAATAAGCAAAATAATCAATTACATAAATATATACAACGTTCATAATTATCGAGAAGCGGTATATAACTATTCATCATCATAAGCACAATCCCTTCCTAATCGGAATTCTTAATACGCAGTGATGGAGTCGGAGGAACGCGGCGCGGAGCTGGGCGAGCTGCAAGAGCAAGTGATCAAGCTGAAGTCGCTGCTGTCGACCAAGAGGGAGCAGATCGCGACGCTGCGCACCGTGCTCAAGTCGAACAAGAACACCGCGGAGGTGGCGCTCGCCAACCTCAAGTCCAAGTACGAGACGGAGAAGACGATAGTCACCGAGACGATGCTCAAGCTGCGGAACGAGCTGCGGCTGCTCAAGGAGGACGCCGCTACGTTCTCCAGTGAGTTGTATTGATTTTTTCGTTGTGGAATTATGCGGTATATTAATGGACGCGGATTTTCAAATAATTTAATTTTATTTGGTGTAACTTGACACTACACACTCACAAAATAGAAAATTAATGGCGCCTGAATTGCACAATTAATAAAATATTAATTAATTGTTAAATGTTAATTCCTCTAAACTTTGCGAATTGAGCAGATATAACAGATATAATTAATTTTTCACGTGGAGAGGAGCAACGTGTTCATCAATGTAAATACATATATAACCGTTCGTCAGGCTTGCGCGCGATGTTCGCGGCGCGGTGCGAGGAGTACGTGACGCAGGTGGACGAGCTGACGCAGGCGCTGGCCGGCGCGGAGGAGGAGAAGAAGACGCTCAACCAGCTGCTGCGCCTCGCCGTGCAGCAGAAGCTCTCGCTCACGCAGCGCCTCGAGGAGCTCGAGGTGACTGCGCACGCGCACCCACTCGCACACACACATGAACACATGCAAGCTATTACACGCGATAATCATTTAATAGTGCATATTTCACATTTATACTAATTATGTTCAAAGCTTATTTCAGTAATACTTTTTTTTATTTCTCCTTATAAATTATTTTATAGTGTGTCTTTATAAACCGTTTATGTAAATTTGTACTTTTTGCTTATGTATATCACGATCAATTATGTGAATTATAGTATGAAGAGATTTAATTTTTTAACAAATATCTATTAATAAAATTTTGCCTCCACCGTTATAAATCGCAGAGATAGTTTGACATTAAATACCAATAACGCGTGTATGTGTCAGGTGGACCGCGAGATGCGCACGCGGCGCGTGCCCAAGGCGGGCGGCGCGGCGCGCGCGCGGCCGCGCGACTTCTAGCGAATCGTGCGCGCGCTCAAGGCCGCCGCCGCCGCTCTGCGCGCGCTGCTGCACCACTAGCCGCGCCCCCGCGCCCCGCGCGCCCCCGCCCCGCGCCCCCGCGCCCCGCCCCGCGCCCCCGCACCGCGCCCCGCGGGGAAGCACAACGACACCAGTTGCGTTATAGGACTTGACAACTCGAACAGTATAGACGCAAACAGTGTTCAGATGGTTCCCCGGGAGCTCCCGAGAGCGCAGGAGCAGTGCGGAGCGGGGTCGCCCGCGCAACGAATTTATACTTACTTATACTAAATGTTACGGACGGTCGGCGACCGACCGTTGGACTTTTTTACCGTCGTTCTAGAATAAATTATTTGTACGTTTTATAAAATCTAACCTAATTAATCTTAGCCGTAAGAGGCGGGCCGGTTTGCGCGACGGCGCGTCGATAACGTAAAGGAACCGTCAAACTGTGCAGACGCGCCCTCGCGCAGCGAGTGAGACTTGCCGCCGGCTCGTGTCGCGCCGCCGCCCGCCGCCGCGCGGCTGAACGCGCGTCAGATCCTACATTTTACTTATTATAATAGTTTACGCTTAGATTAATGTTATTCATTAGAAAACTTTCAAAAAAAAAAAAGAAAAATGTACACTGTAAAGGAAAGTTCTGACGCACGTTGCCGGCCCGCCGGCGGGCGACGTTGCCGCGCTGTCGCCCGAGAGCGCGGCTTCTGGTGAATGTTAGCTTGTCGCTCACGCGTCCTTTGTCCTTGCCCAATATTTTCATATCGAATTAACCCTAAATATATTTTGCCCCGTAAATTCTATACGCTCGACGACTATTTTTGTATCGCGATCGGTGTATTTTATTACTCGAATGAATTTATTCGCCGTTATACCGCGGCCGGGATCGGTCAGCGATTTTAATGAATTTTTCTATTTATCGCGTTCTATCTAAAGAATCAGACCGTGTAACGTTATTTTTTATTATTATACATATTTATAAGAGTGGTATATGTGTACATATAGAGACCTCTAATCGTTTACGAATATTTAGAACGTCCACGATGAAATCTAAAGAGAAAATGAAATGAATCGACGTCCATCCATTGTGCGCAAAAAGACTATGTAATCTGTTCTAGTTGATACGTTTGTTGTGTTTGTGGCCCTCCGGCGTCTACTTTCGTCCATCTTGTTGTAGTTGTACGCGTAGTGTTTCCGTTTCTCGTCCGCCCGCAGCCGTCCCACCACTGCGTCCAGCTCCGCCCGCGGCCCCCGCTCATAGCCCTGTTTCCTTTGTGTCTCCTCTATTTACCAACTCGTATGAAATATCAAATTAAGTCTTCAGGATTCGGTGTTGCTCAAAGTTTTGCTCACGGGGGTCCGACGGCGTTCTATTTAATAAGACAAAATTTACAAAATATTTATTAAAAAGTGTTACGATTTTTATTGTTTACGTTGTTGGATGCGATCGATAGTGCAGCTTTCCGTGTTAGGGATACGTGTGAGTTCGGTGGCGTAGTTTTTATCTCCTAGAGTCTTTTTTAGGCTAGTTGAACCGTTCCACTTAGAGGGCGCTCGCCCGTAGTCGTCTTACTGGTGTAGGCTTAGAGCTAGTTGTTACATTAACCTTCAAGTATACTTCGTAGTTTAATGTTCTCT
>NC_052115.1:6404873-6423576 GCF_012273895.1 Zerene cesonia | reverse complement strand
GCGACGCGAGGACCATGCCCTTGCATTTATTGTTTATAGTATGTAACTCATTAGCTTTTACGATAGATCATTCTTCGTGTACTTAACGACGAACTTACCAATATTAGACTTAGTATTTGTTTCCGAGTATTATTTATATAGCTCAGCAGCAGACATCAGTGAATGTGTTGTTGGTATCTAGTCACGTAGCGCGGACGAGCGCGGCGCGGCGGCGCCGGGTCGCGCCAGGTCGCGCCAGGTCGCGCCGGGTCGCGCGCGTGCGTGCGGGTTGTATTCGCAATCATTTTTCTTGAAGTTTTTCATGTTAATCAATTTACGTCCAGTTTATACAGTTTTTTTCTATCACGTTGTTAGTATTATTCTTATATTATTCGTATGTATACACTTTGACATGCAATTTGTAGACTTATTTATTGTTACTCGTTAAGGTTGAGTTGACTGCGCGCCGCACGCGGCGGCGCGCTATCTCGGAGCGGTTGTGCGCTCGGTGTCTGCTGCCTGCCGGTGGTGGTCTTAGAGCGATTAACCAAATATTATTTTCTTTATACACTTTATATATACCTTTAGATCACTTATTTTGCCTAGGCATAGATATTATTTTTATCATAGAGAAAAATTATTACTTTATTATTTAAATGAAAGTATATGACATGCCTGCTACTTATTGTATCGTTACATGATTTTCGTAATCGACAACTCGACGCATGAATGTTCCCACTGCATCTTCTTTCGATTTTGACGTTTTCTTAGTTTCTGTTATTTCGGCCTTATAGTGCACAGTTTGATGGTTCGCTGTAAAGTTACAGTTATTGTTTTCGTTATAAAGATGGCCACTCATTGTTGCAATGTAATCAATCATCAGATTACAAGTCTTTGCTATCCCGTGTCGTAATGTGATGTAAAACATGAGCTTTCCAGAGTAAACCATATTTGTTCACATATTGTAATAGAACCAGATGCCAGCCTAGGGAACATATCATGATAGAGCGTTATTTATTTTCAAAATAAGGCACGCCTTGTTGTCGCTATGACTGATGTGGAATCATGTATGAAATAATAAATGATTATATTTAATACATTGTTTTATTTTATATTCTAACTTTTCCTGATAATAACACCTTCACTAGTAGTTAAATTTGTTTTATAAATATTAATGTTTCCACGGGCTAAATATGTCAAAGGTGTTTTTTTTTGTCATAAAATAGGAGCTTTTGTCTCATAAAAAGAATGCAATAAATATACTGCTCCTTATTTAGTTCCTACTATAAATAAGCTCTTTGACTTTTTTGACACGTTGTTATTAGCTTTACCTCTATGTGTGTATGTAAATGATCCCTTAGATTCAATTTCGACCCACTTAAATCAAACCTATTTGATTCAAACTTTGTACACTTATTAAGAATTGGCTCATAAAATATTATTTCATTATTTTAAATGGAGACCTGGTAACTAATTGTACACCCACCATAGGCACCGGATTTTCACCTCCCTTTCGGCCTTCCTAGACTGGTGGAATTTATTTAGTGAACCATGAACTCTACCATATATCACTATAATGAATTGATAAAACTTGAATTGTAAAAATAGTTCAAAACTGAATCAATGCTAATAATTAATTGTTTTTTAAAGTAGATTGAGGATAAAGGAAAGGAGCACAATAAAACACAATTTCTGCAGTTTATTTCGTTTATTATAATCATAATAATACTACAGAAACAAAATTTACAAAATTGTTTATTTATTCGGACATCAATTACGATTAAGTCAAATAAAGTTTACAAATTATAAGAATTCTTTATATTGAAACATTTAGTTATTATATAGTATACGCATACATTGAGACATAATAATTATGATATAAGATATGACAATTAAATTTTGAAATCTTAAAATTTTACCGACGTTCTTGTGAAGTTTAGTAGTATTAATAATAAGAATATTCATCGGCGACATTCTCAAACCAAAACCAGCTCAAATCATGTAGTTATATGATATACCATTGATTTTGCTGGCCTATCCTAATTGTATATCCAACCCTCATATATCGCAGCCAACTTTCCGTAAAGATCACTTTACTTATCAATATTCAAAATATCACTACGCCTATTGACTATAAGTTTCCTATCACAGTTCGTAAATAAACAGGGCACAATTATATTTACAAATGCGACAATGTCAGAAGCCTCGAGAGATTACAAAATAAATTAACAAGCAGCGTCATTCCCATTCGATGGGGTTTAGTTCCTTACACTACTTCATTAAAACAATATTCATATAAATTATATTTTCTGGTATGTACACTAAACAAAAAAAACAAAGTCATACAGTAGAAAAGCGCAGGTCTATATATCTTATGAAAAGGCGGCCTTATTACTTATTCTTTAATTTACACTGACGTGGAAATATTTTGGCAACAATTGTAGCATTAAAGTTTACTTACGTATTAAACATCTATTAGGTACTTCAGAAAAGTGGTTAAATATAATGCTTAGTAACTAAAAACAATGAATAAAATGTGTATAGTCTAATAAAAGTGAGAGTTACGCCCACAGAAAGAGTAGGTACATAGAGATAGTTTACGTTAATATTTTATGATAACCTACAAATTTTATCCAAAATTGTGCAATGAAAAAATGCGTACACAATATGAATAAGAGATAAAGTATGGACAAATATCAGTCGTAATTGTCTGTATAGCATCGACTGTTGTAAAATCTGATTTGTTAATCTTTTAAAAACATAGTAGAGTAAATATTATATGTCTGCAAAACCACGGAACAATCTTCTATTACAACAACTAGAAACATCAAATACGATTACATGAGAGTCACGACGAAATCAAATGCAAACTTCTGAATATACTACGCGATATACCATATGTATGAGTTCTATCAATGAGCTAAAACGTTGAAGCAATTATTGATAATCCAAACGTTTAATTTCATGAATTAATTAATAATTTAATACCTATCCTTATTTAACATTGAACACACATAATTGTCTTGCGGTTATAAATGCGATTAATTCACATACAATAGCGACTATAAAAACACGTAGAGACTGTAAAATGTTACATTTATTTTTGAATAGAAAAAGTATTTCAAATACTGCACATGGCAATATTATACTTATTTTTATTTATAAATGTACGTTCTCTCTACGTAAACAACCTCTCTTATTCTTGAGCACCTAAAAAGGTCACCTACCGTCACCTACCTTGACCACATCAAAATTATGCCAAAAATAGCAAATAATAAACTTTCAGTTCATCTTTTCATTAATTTCTAACTATGATATTCATTGGTTTTCAATGAAAATAAAGTTCCTTCAAAATGATATTAAGAAGATGTTAGACTTCGAAATTACTCATGTTTGTGTTTGAGTTCTAGGTCTTAATTCCTATATATTTTTAAAGTAGAAATTTATATGCAAAGGATTTATTGAACATTACTGAACATAGAATCTAATAAGTTACTAAAAATGTAATTTTACTTTATCAAATCTAATTTACCATACCTAAGTTACGACCATTAAAACTAATATATAAATTGATACATATTTGATGAGAATAAAAAGAATCCCAACACGGTCAAACTAAAATTTCTTATACGATATTAAAAACTAAATGCGAACTTAATATCACTTAACAGCACATCATAAAATGAAAACATTAAACTTTAATTTGTATATGATCAAAAAATATCTCTACAGTCTATGTATGACTAAATTTTATAGGCCCAATACGCTTTATCTAAAACAATAAGATATTAAAGATAACATGGATTATTTTGATTTTTTCCTTTCCGATATTGGCAATTTTTTTAATTGATATATAATGCAATTCAAAAACGAACAAAAAATATCCATTACGCGCAAATTCCATTTATCATTACACCACATTATATGTAATAAATGACAAAAATTAATCTTAATATAAAAATGTAAAGGCAATACGTGTTAAAGTAGGAAAAATTACGTAAATATCAGAGAATGAGAGCAATCAGAGAAGGTATTTTTGTTATTTGATATTTGTGCAAAATAGACTTAAATTATACTTGCATTTACAACAAAATTATCGTCATAATATACGAAGATAAAGCTCACATGAAGATTATTGTAGAAATACAGCAACTGTTCATATCCTTCACGTAAAAAGAATAACATTTCGTTTACCTGAAAGCAAAACAATAATAATATTAACATAAGAAAGGTAATTCGTCAGAATGAGGCATTTGTTATTTTCCTATTTTATGAGAAGTAAAAGGTCAAAGGTCATCTTTGTACCATACTTCAATTAAATTAATTGTTGGTTTTTATATGAAAGAGTTATAAATATCTCATCCATTACATATATTGTTATTATTAATGTCTTAAGAACTAATTAATTATACTTAAAAGGACACCAAATAGAGACAGAGGTTAGTTTTAGAGTAATATACAGAATAGTCTGCACATAAATTGCAAATAAACTGAATTAAAAAAAAAATCGTATATATTATAGTATATAGCAGTAATAGTTTAGCCAGAAGCTAAGGTTCTGGTACATTCAATCAACTCACAAAGTGACAAAGTCCATGATATCTTTAGTGGGCGGGACGGTGGAGGGGCGGTAGTACTGGCACAGCTGGTCGTACAGCCGGATCCTGCTGGCCCGGGCCCTGTCCTCGTCCGAGGACTCGGGGCCCGCGGGGTCCTCGTCCTCGTCCGCCCAGGGGCCCTCGTCACACACGTCCCACGTGTCCACCGCGGGCGATACAGTTTCTTCGAATGGGGTCGACGCTTCTGGCGTGGTTTCGTCTGCGCCCAACACCTGGCAAATATAATTATTTTTGACCAATATCAAAACCGCCTTCATGTTAGTCAGAACAAGACCGAATTAACGCTAGCACCAGTCTACAAATAAAAAAGGATCAGGTAATAAAGAAAATTACGCCACAGTCATTCCTTGTTTAAACAGTTTTTCATGCAATCCTACACGGAGCTGATATCACGGGGGGTGGCCGAGAAGTCAGCTCCCCCACCCCCCAATTTCTATGTATGTAGTATAGACAGTTACCGCAGCGAGCGCCCTGGCGAGGTGGTGTCGCGCGGGCGGCGCGGGCGGCGCGGGGGGCGCGGGCGCGGCGGCGGGCGGCGCGGGGGGGGCGCGGCGGCGGCTCAGCGCGCGCGAGCGCCGCGGGCTCAGCGACACCCAGTCGCTCGCCGCCTGCCGTCCGGAGAACAGCACCGTGGCCAGCCGCTGGAAGTGGCTCACCTGCAACACGCCGGCTGATGCGCTCAGGGTGTACGACGCATACTGATATCATAAAGGTAACGAGTTCGTCGGTTTATTTGGTTGGTCGGATGTGCTAATCAGGAATTATTGGTTCGAAGCGAAATATTATTTTAGTGTTGAATTTGGAGGAAGATTACATGTCGTCGGACACGCTACGGCCCGTGACCAATAGAAACGGAGTTTCAATAAAGTGTTGCAAATGGAGAAAAACATTTTCAGCATGTGTCACATAGATGTAGTGTACAATAGAAACACATTATTAACGCGATACTTTAGATTTAGAGATAGGGTTGCCACTGGAGATCTTTTAATAATTTTTTACTGTTGAACAAAACTAAAGTATGTAATATCTCTTTGCAGCATAAAAATGCTAAATATTACAAGTTTAAGAATTAGTTAGACTCTCACACAAATTTAATTTTATTTAGTCAGAGGGAGCCCAATGCAGCGAAGGCACAACAAAGAAAAAGTGAGGAATTTTTAATATCACTACATAATACAAATTCGCTACCCTCCCCACGACTGTTCCTATGTATGTATGCTTGGATATTTAAAATTATACAACTGTTTATGATACGATTTTTTTAATAGATAGAGTGATTCGAGAGGAATGTTTACATGTATAACAACATCTATTGACCGAACTTCGAAATTAACGCGTGCAAAGTCGCGAGTAAAGTAGAGAGTAAAAGAAATATGATAATAAATAAAAAAAATAATTAACAAGCCGCACAGTGTACTATTTTACTTTCTTTTCTTTTTTTGTTTTAGTTAGTTTTATTTTAGTGTAATAGTGTTAGTGTAATAGATATTAGTTGTAAATTTATTTTTAGATTGTTTTTTACTTATTTTTTTATGTGCGGTGCTGTTTATTTTATAGACAATAAATACAATATTTTTTCAAACTTATACACACTTTATTCTATGTATCTTTTAAAGATAAAAGTGGCATATGACCCTATATGGAGAGGTAGGGTGTCGCGCGGCGCACCTGGTCGGGGTCGGCGTGGTCGGTGACGGCGCTGAGGTCGTGGCGCAGGTAGTGCAGCGCGGCGGGCGCGGCGCGCGGCGCGGCGGCCAGCTCGCGGTAGCGCGCCTCGCGCAGCGCCGCGCGGGCGCCGCGCAGCACGCGCGCCGCCGCCGGCCGCGCCAGCCGCAGCGCCCACAGGTCGTCCAGCCGCAGCCGCGGGCTCGTCGTCGTGCCGGGGTTGCCGCCGAACAGGTAGTGGATCTGCGCACGTACCATCCACTCTCTACTTACTATATCTATACATTTCATATGTTAGTAATAGCTATCTTGCTCGGGAAAAAAGACTTTAAACAACGCGCTCATAATTTTTTTTTTATTATAATAGTAACGCAAACGCTATAAGTGTATGTGTGCACAATGCACACATACACTCAATGTTACACTTCACAAAATCTCATGTGTTTCGTCGCACATAATTACGTACGTACGAATCAATGTTTATCTACTAGTACTATCAAAACGTATAGGGTACATGTATATATGTATATTTATCTGCAATAACACTATCTAACAATAAAGTAAAAGTTTAGTAGATCTAATTTACTACGTAAAATTAAATAGTCATGTATTGTCAATTGTGTCGCACACCTTCCGGATATGATCATAGACGAGCTGGTGCGCGAACCTCGGGCGCGGCTCGTGCGCGTCGAGCGTGTCGTTCCGGTACACGCAGCTCCAGGTCAGCCGCCGCAGCGACAGCACCCACAGCTGGTTGTACACGCGACGGTCCTTTTCCTTGCTCATACCCTGGAAATTAAAAGGTTGAAATAAGATGGAGTTGATCAAATTCTGTATATGACGAATGGTCAAGAGTTAGAGGCCTATAAACGTTTCTTTGTAAATTAGAAACATAGAGAAGAATTTCTATAAGAACAGTAAATGATTTTTATGAAAACAATTACTGTTTGATTTACTGTTGTTATGTTTGTAAAAATAAAATATCCTTATATTATAATGCGATAGTTTATGAGGATGGATAGGTGTACGTTTGGTTATCTCTCATGGATAACTACCTAACGGATTATATGAAATTCGGTTAGGTCATTCACCAGAATACACACATGAGCTATAATACAAAGGCATAAAAACCATCTGAGAGCTACCTTGTGGTTGTGTTATGTTTATCATACAAGTATACAAGGTGAAGTACATGCACGTGTAGGTGTTATGGTCGCAGAAGTTGCGGTCGCGTCGCACATCGCATTAGCGTCGCCCCTCAGTTGTCCCGTAATTCGCGCCACCGAACCACGTTTTAAGTAGTATATAATAAGTGTAGTGTATTTGTTGAGTAACTTAGTAATATAAGTAAATAATAATAAATATTTTATTTGGCTGAAAAGGTTAATTCATTTGATTACATACCATATACTAAATATGCATACCCCCCTCATAATATAGATCATTATCAACCCATATATGCTACCACTGCTGGGACACAGGCCTCCTGTGAGGGTTCAGGCCATAATCCACCACGCTGGCCAAGTGCCGGTTGGCAGATATCACATTCGTCGAACTTTTGATGCTTGGACATGCCGGTTTCCTCACGATGTTTTCGACATGTGCAGATAAATTGAAAAATCAATTTATTTCCCCGCACGCTCACCCGATCTCGAACCCCGACTTATCGATTTTGAAGTCCGAGGTTCTCACCACTGAGGCCCCCCCCCCCCCCCCCCCCCCCCCCCCCACTCACAGAGAGCACGAAGATCTCGTCGGTGTCGGGGTCGAGCGTGGCGCGCTGCGTGAAGCCGGCGGCGGGCGGCGCGCAGGCGCCGGCGCACAGCGCGCCGCAGCGGCCCGACCCCGCCTCCCACCACCACACGTCCAGCAGCTGCTCCTTGTTGCGCTGCCCCGCGAATATGTACAGCCGCCGCTGGATCTGAAAGTAGACATACGTAATTATTTAACAATATAATGTGTCACACTAAATTTAAAATGTTGCAACATAATTAAAGTGACAAGGCGACCTTATCGCTTATCAGCGATCTCTTTCAGGCCGTCAGAGGTAGAGGATAAAGATAGATATGTAATATGTAATTGCAAAATGTATTAATTCAAAAATAAATAAATGATATTAATATTCACAGACTTAGACCTACAAAATATTTCGCAGTTTCAAAATTACGTACTAGTAGTTAACAAATATTAGCAATTACATTCGCGAATGTTTCAACTATGAAATTCGTTACTTATTTAGATTTTTTTGAATTTGCAATTCTTCCTTTACACCCACAGCCCTCCCGTCATTGGCAGAAGATTGTTTTGTACAACTATACATTTCAATTTCATAATAAATCATAATGTAAACAAAAATATTTTTAAATTGATTGGAAAGATATCCATTATCGATGCACAAAATAAAAACAGTTCATAATATTATACAGATACATTTCAGAATTCATAAATACTCACTGGATGGAAGAGCATAGAGTGAGAAACTCTAGGCTGCGGTGCTGGCAGGTCATGGTTGTCTGGTAGAAGTTGCTGCCACGTGTTCGTTTGTATGTAATACGCATACAAGCCAGAGTATTGTGGACTTATCATCTCATCTCTGTGAAGTTTTAAAAATACAATAATTTTTGTGTATATAGGCACTGACAATTCATACAGTTTATTCAATATTTTATATTTTTAAACGTTAACGGGACAAATAACATAGTTATCGATAAAAACCGACAACTAAAAGGGACAACAGAAACTCACGCGCTAGTGGGCAGCACCCGACCGCCGAACACGTAGATGGTGCTGGTGTCGGGGTCTATACACATCTGGTGGTCGAACACGAGCCGCGGCCCGCCCACTATCGCCGTGTCGTTCATCACCAGCGACCACTCCGCTGTCTTCACTGAGTACACGTATAGATCGCTCTGAAATTATATAATAATAATAGAATGACAATATGATATGATTGATAAAAATATCGGAATATGGTTGGTGTTAAATGTATTGAAAATAAAAGAAAATGCGTAAAGTTTAAATTCAAAATAAATTTTACTTGAAACTCTATATGAATACATATTGAACACAAGTTAAAAAATTAATCTTAAAAAATTACCATTAATTATTTTTTCTAATACAAGTCATACGTATAAATAACCATTCCGAATTCAGAAAATAAACTCACAGTCAAATTATTTGGCGTCCTCTGTATACCGTCCAGGTATCTCCCAATCGTATACAACTTCTCATTTATGGGGTCGTACACCATCTTATGGCAGGATCGGGGCGAAGGCCCACCCAGCATGCCGCTGTGCCGGCAGAGCAGCGTCCAGCGCTCCGTTGTTGTGTCGAAGCTCCACAGGTCATCTAGGTCTTCTGTGCCGTTCCACCCGCCGAAGAGGTATAGGGTACCTGGGTATTTTATGTGTCTTGTCATTTATTTTGAAGTTACCGCTGTAATAAGTGCCTATAATAAACGTCATATAAGCAGAAATCAAGAGTAAAAAGTTCCATATTTTAGAAATATTTCACTAGTGTTTGTTTTATAAGAGAGTGAGAGAGAGAAAGAGAGAGAGATAAAAATAACCAGGAGAAGAGATATGTAAAATCTTCCATCTGAAACTTTCAACAGAGGTACTATAATAGAGAAATAACCAATAAATTAGTTCAATTCTAAAAGAAATTTTAAATACCTGTATTTATATCAACAACGAGCTGATGGCCGCCGCGTGGGCCCGGCCGGCTGGCGCACGCGGCGCCGCATGATACGAAGCAACTCTCCACAACTTCGTTGCCGTTTGTTTGACCCACCTCCTATGTAGAACAGCATTTTAATTTAATTTATATTTAGATTTGAAAAAAATCACTTGCAATAAACAACGTTTTCAAGTCGTTGAAGTTTTTGTTATAATACTGTAGACAAATAAAAGGTATTTCTTTTCTAAGTCATGTTAAAATGTGTCGTGTCATAGAAAACACCAAACATTTTCGCTTAGAATAATAAATTATTATTATAAATGCAACTTGCATCGTAATTTCTAGTATGAGGTATCGCGATAAAACTCAACGGATTAATCATTTAAATAAAAAACCGCTAATTCAATAGATTTCTTTTGGTCCTTCGAATCGGACTAAAACGATATTTACAACAAAAGAGGTTTAATTTCTACTTACTGGTCCTTCGAGTCTCGGGTCCCTATCAACGCAAGACAAGTCATGCGCCCTAGCATTCACGGCTGGGACTGCATCGCCACTGTACAAGCGCTCCTCCACCTGGGCGGAGCACCCGCACATCTGCCGCCACTCCGGCGTGTAGGGCTGCCACGACATGTACCAGTCCAATTCACCATCTAGATGTAATTAGATTATTATTCACATGACCGGTTCTTGGAACTGATTAAATGACAAAAATAAAAAACCAAGCCGTTGTGCGTAATAATCACTAATACATATTATATCTCATTAAAAAAATTGTTCCATAATTGTAAATTTACTTGTACGTAAATAAAAAGCGCTATTACGAGGCGGCTGTTCTGTGTAAAAATTGCTTTTCGATCTGGCGCAAAATTGCTATATACGACATTTCTACATTTCTAAAAGTGTGTATTGTCTATGTGAAAAAAATGGAAAAATTGAGTTTGAGGCATAAGTTTATCAGATTAGAGAAATGAAACTACTGTAAATCTCTTTCAGATATTCTTCGATTTCAATATTTTAATCTTTCATATATGTGTACTTAATCTCCAGTCCATCACTATGAAGTTAAAGCTTAATTTATATTAAAAATATTTGACAAATTGTTTTTACCTCTAGCACCTTCCACAAAAATTTTTTCGGCTAGTTCATAGTCCCCATTCTCCACAAGTGCATTCCACAGGCGAGCCTGCACAGGACCCTCTAATTGCACCCCAGTCTCGCGTGATAACGCTTCGAACGCATCTTTATATCTTCTACGACGCAAATGTTTCAACAGTATTTTAACTGCTTCCTCTTCTTTACGCTGGAATGATTTACAATCATTTCAATTCATTAATGAATTAATTCATTCAATATAATCATACTGTATGTAGTTTTAGTAATTATATCATATTAGCTGAGTATAATTTCTATAAATATGTCGTACAAATGTAGTGGAAGAGTAAGCAGGAGCAAAACAACTTATATTTATTAGAAATAAATACTTTTTTCAGCAAATGTTTAAAAAATAAAATAATTAATTTAACTAAGTATCCAAATCTGATGCATAACATCAATAAAATCTGTTGATTTAATACAATTTTAATAATTAAGTCAGAAGCAATTAGTGCATGAAATACAAAGATGAATAGTCCATACTAATGATCTTTGTTATTCAACTAAAAGTAAATAGTAATTTAAGTTTGTTTGAATAAAGCTTAGTAATTGGTGATTAACATGTAGTTTATGGCTCGAAATTTAATTACAGCATTTCAACTTTAACAAAAACAGTAGAGTATTTATTTTGTTATTTATTGCACAAACTTCCACAAAAACAAGTAACAAAACAAGAGTACAATAACCTCAAAAAATTGAAATAGATTGGTGTATTTAAGATGCGTTTGATGAGGTTAATTGCATTCACATTGTTGTAGAGATATTTTGCACCATTTATACTCTTATCTGTTTCAAGTATCAACATATGTCAGTTGATGATAACTATGTACTGTTACAATCAATTATAGTTTTTTATTGATTTTCTATCTTGGTTTATTGCTCCAATGATTTATAATAATAGCAATTTTTTTTTTCTAACAAGTCAATTAGAAGTACATTGAATTTAAACAGTATCTACAGTTTTGATTTTAATACCAGACCAAAATTTTGCAAAATTCAATATGCTATAAAATATAATCCAGCACATATTGAAATATAAATTATAATATCGAATTTTATACCATGTTAATAGTTTCCAAAGCATGACTGATAAAATCTTCTTGGTTCTTTCCCTCCAGCTCGACATACCATATGGTATAATTGCAGGCAGGTCCCCAGGACTGCAGTGGGACAATCTTTATATAATCAACAGGCAAATATAAGCCCTCCGAGGTCCTGTGTCGCAAGTGAAATGTCTCCGCTACATTATCTTTTCTGAGTCCTCTGCAATGTAAAATATATAATGTGACACATGTGGCATGTGTTTGAAAAATTTATAGAACAAATAACAAAAAACATGTAGTGTTCAATGAAATGTGTTCAATTGTTTGAGATTATGCAAAAGATAATTTAGGTTCGATCTAAAAAATAAGATGAAAACTATAGAAATCTAAGGATTATCCTGAGTTACAAATGAACACATTTTAATTATGATCAAGTACAACAAGTACACAAATTTATAGACAACTTACGCAGTTAACAATAACGATAAGTTATTCTCATCAGTCCCACCATATACTTCAAATTTTTTCAAGTCACTCACATGTGGTTTCATGTATTTACCAAATTTGATAGTTTCCACTATAGAGGTTGTCTGCAGTTTAAGCACTATGAACTGAGAAGGTGTGGAACTGTCAGTGAACCATCTGGACAGCTGGTCTGTTGGATTATTGACCATAATGTTTCTGAGAACAACATAATATATTATTATTTCACAAGGATTATTCTATCTAATAAACATATATTAAAACAATAATTGATAAAAAGTGCAATTCTGTTAGTTCAATTATTGAATCCCAGCTCCGTTCCATGCCAGATAAGGTAAGGGCGGACATAAACACTGAAATTTAGATGGTAATTTTTCAAGCTTTATTTACAAGACAAACAAATAAAAACATTGCAATTTTTTTACAGAAATTGGTTAATATCTCTCTTACATAATAGTGATTTTTAATATTGAATAAACATACCATAAGTTTCTATTAATAAACAGGGATTAACCGGAATCTGGGCAGCAACTTTAATCTGTGTTTACTCAATAATATACTTACTCAGGAACATAGTGCGCAGATACGCTGGAATATTTGTGTATTTTGTATGTTAACTTCACCGTCCCTATCCCCTCATCCATTTTGATCTCAAAAATATCTACAGAAACTAAAAATTGAGATTTGACACCACCATGAAAAACACAGGCAAGTCGATATTAAGCAGCGAATGACATTGACTCACGTCTGGCGACTGTGATTGACTATTTGATTTGACAAGACTAAAAAGACAGCTAAAAAAATGACAGCAATGAAATTGCAACGAACGTGTCACCATGCGTATCACACACACAATTTTAACTTCATCCCTGAAAAATAATACATTTGGATTTTTATTTTTTTATTAATTTATAGATTATCAGGTTTCAGCTCATTGTAAATAAGAGCCAATTATCGTTAAATATTATTAATAATAAACAATTACACAACTAAATTCGTTATCATTTTTAATTCATTTAATACTTTGGCTGCGGCCCGCGGTTTCACCTGCATTAGTCCATATCCCGTAAGAATATCGGAATAAAAAGTTGCCTATATGTTATTCCAGTTGTCCAGCTGTCTACGTACCAAATTTCATTGCAATTGGTTCAGCAATTTTTGCGTGAAAGAGCAACAAACACATCCTTACTAACTTTCGCATTTATGATATTATAGTAGGATTAGTAGGATTATGAATACGTTCAATACAATAAATTATATTTTTACTTAAAGTTTCTACTAGGCCAAAAGTGACTAGGTAATTAAAACAAGTTAAATACAAAGATTCGAAAGGTAAATAACGTAAGGAAATCGGCATGTCGAAAAACGAAAAGTTCGACAATTTTCAACCTGTACTTATCCAGCCTGGTATCAGATAATAGCCTAGCCGTATATTATATAATATACTACTCTTTGTTGTAGCCTGAACCCTCACCACGGTCCCAGCAATGGGAACGTGGTTGATCTGATGATGATGATGATGATGGATAATGAAATACAAACATCTGTAGACAGGTAGTTACCTTAATAACTTTTATAAGTGGGAATTTGTAGGATTACTACAATATAACTAGTCTGTGGTTTACTTTTTATTCTACAGCGCACAAGTGACAAGTGTCAAGAATTTTATTTTATTTTACAGAACGCAGCGAAAATTTGCAATCGCTTATCAAAATATTAGTGCTCAGCTGCGATCTGTTTATCCAATATCCATTAAATGTCTTAAATGTAGTCGCAATTAAGATATTATATCTTCTTTAAAATGGAGGATGAAATAAACGAGTGTATAAGGAAAAAAGTTCAATGGAATCAATTACCAGGAAACGTGAAAAAGGTATACTGTAGCGCATGTTTAGATTGTTTATTATGCCAATTTCTCCTTTTCATATTAATACTTTACACATCACGGATTTTTTTTACTTAAAAACATGCAACATAATATAATTATAATATATAATGAATATTGTTTCTATTATTACTATTCGCAACTTGTCTACGAATCTAAGACAAAGATTAGTGTATCCACTTTAATTTTATACGATTACTTTTAGTCAAAAGAGAATCCTTCTGTATCAGTCTAATCTCATATCAATGAAGTTCACATACTCTCATAGAAAAAAAATCGTTTATTTATTTAGAAAAAATATATAGATTCAACACAAATCAAACACGACGGTCGCCTCAACTAGGAATAAACCTGTGCTATAGAAGATAATGTGCTTTATAGAGCTTCAATTCTCACTATGCAAGCATAGTTGAACTGCTGTATTTTGTAAAATTTTATCATCAGTTTACTATATACATTCATGATATATTTTTGTATCATATATCAACAAATTTGAATCCCTACATTTCATATGATTAAGTAAGAAATATCAAAATAACATGAGAAATTATTTTTCAGTTGCTGAATGATGCACCAAAGGAGTATGAAAGATATATATTTGATTTCAGTATTAAAAATCAATTGAGATTCAGGGGGAGCTTGGGTAAGTGAATTGATACTGTTTCAATGGAAAGTTGTTCAATCAATATGCTATAGTTTAAGCATGACTTATGTTATAATAAAATATATGAAAGAAGTTAGTAATAATATTTCATAAAAATAGGATGCATTCAAATATATACTTCATTATTTAATTCATTCATGTTAAAACCATACACTCAAACAACAATTAGCTCAAAATAGTGATTATTTAATGTAGATAAACGGAAGATAACACAATCAAATAGACATAAAAAACTAATGATAAGTAATTAAAATATGAATTTGATTACTATAACTAAATTGAAGAACATAACACTATTAAGCATATTAAAAAAATGGAAGGATGTTAGATGTTAAAAATTTTTTATTGTAGTACTTATATTTTTGTTGGTTTTTTTCATTTTGAAAATGTATACATACTTAATTTGCATTTTTATTATCATCAAGGAAGTTGTTAATTTTTTTAGTTGAGTGTCATAAGCCATTAAGTGCACATTGTCATTTGACATTTATACTACCTGATTTAAATAGTTCATTGACCAATGTAACATTATTATGAAAAAAAAATTTTGCAAAATAAAAGATGACTAACATGAATTGGAGCTGTGGCATCTTGTTAGGTTCTTTTACTTTTTAAAGGTCAATAGCATTCAAACATGTTTGGGATTACAGGTATCGGTCACAAAATACATTGCTAAAAATAAAACTTAAATGTTAGTATCAGAAGGTCCCCTAAGGTTGGCTAACCTTGTATATAATTTGTAGACATAAAATATGTAGCATGCATGTGGCATGTTATAATTGACAATTATTTTTTTATCATTACTGATTGATAAATAGTAAAGTCTTATCTACACTAATATTATAAAGAGGAAAACTTTGTTTGTTTGGTTGTAATGAATAGGCTCAAAAACTACTGGACCAATTTTAAAAATTCTTTCACCATTCGAAAGCTACATTATCCACGAGTAACATAGACTATATATGTACCACGGGCGAAGCCGGGGCGAACAGCTAGTAATAAATAATTACAAAATTCTTGTACATCACAAAAAACAGTACAAAAAAAACAGCATAAAAGATGGTAGGCTTTTGCTTAAAAATTATAATATCCATATACCTCAGATACATGATTATTCTGGTACAAAGATTAAACTTTTTTTTAGTTCATTGACCAATGTAACATTATTATAAAAAAATAAATAAATAAGAAATAAAAGATTATTAACATGAATTTGATGAACATGAAACTTTTTTAATTTTTTTTTATATTTTAGGCATAAAAAGTGATGAAGTATTTTTTTGAAAAGATTGTTGTTTCATATGCAATTTTTTATTTAAGCAAATTACAAATACCATGTTTAAAATGATGAGGACCAATATTAATGTAAAAATCTCTATATTATTAGTACCATATTCCACAGTGTGAACTCAAAGAAGCAGATAATTTATATTTACACATATACAAGAAGTGTGTTGTAATTGAATCTCATATATCATATGGCATAATTCCCCACCTTGCTATTGAAAATAATTATACAATGAATAATGTGTTTACTTCATGCTTTATGTTACATGCAAATCATCAAAGTGTACAATAATTTTATTTTGTAAGTGATAATGTCAATTTCAGTGAGATCAGTGCGCAAAGATGAGAGGAAATATTATGAGATGCTGGTGCAGAGTAGCATACAGAGGCTCATGCTTTACCCATATCACTTAGCTGATATGATAGTTAAAGGTATGAACTTGTGATTCTAATTTTTGTTTATTAGCAGTAAAATTCCATAATCTAAGTATATAAAAAAGCGATGTTCGAGTTCATTCAGAGATGTATTTCTTTACGATTTGTGAAGTTTTCGTAAAAATATTTTTTTGCAATTTTTTTACATTTTTTTTTTCAGGCCTTAGGATAACCCCTTTTATTTACTACATAGAAGTTGTGGCATTACTCATAGAATCGGAAAAGAGCTATGACACAATGCCAAATTTCACAGCTGCCGATTGTGAGTATTAAAATGCACTTATTGACTAGTCAGTCGGATTTTTAATTAAAAATTGCATTTATATCACAACTTTATAGGTCTTCGGCTCTTAGGAATAGGCCGTAATGAGTATCTGGAGCTTGTAGCGAAAGCAAGGTCACTGGGTCGTAGGGGCAGGTCTAAAGCAATTCGGAGCCTTTTGCCCAGAGTGCCCCTCAATGTGCCCATGCAACCGTGGTGGAGGGTTGAATTGGGATATGTACTGGAGGAGGATGTAAAAGTAAGTTATATTGCATATAATACTGTAGACATTTGATGTAATAATTTTTTATTAACACTTGAGGTGTATTTAAGAATATCAATGTATTTATATATCAAATTCAATAAGCTTATGCATCCCTTTTTGAACCTAACATATTCCATGTTTTAGAAAATATTGTACATATATATGTATATAAAATAGAGAAACTTTCTTAGCCTGAAAAGTCTGTTGTATGTAATGTATGTTTACAATATAACAATGATTTTTTATGAAAATGTTTGTACATTTTTGTTTTGATGTTGCGAAATAAAAAAGTTGTGTGAGGTTTTTTTTATTATTAACTGTTAACTTTATTTAAAACTAGCCTCTGAATGACGACGAAAAGGCGCTAATTGATTTACTCATCGACCGCGGCTCGCAAACCGCCGGCACCCTTGATTATAATGTTGTCAAGAGTCTATACAGGTAATGATAATAGTTTCAAAACTTATTAAACCATCTTTTAAATTTGCTGTTTGCTTTTAAAAAATAACACTTTTTTAATGAGTTAGCTTTTTATTAAATTATTTAATATTTACAATTTTGTTATCTAGGTATGAAATTTATATAATAAAGTGCGTTAGGTTAGGTTAGTTACTAATTTTTTGAATTTAAATAATAAGTGGTTTTTCAGACGTGGTTTAATCTACTTGGACGTACCCATAACGGGAGCTGATAAAGTCTCGGTGCCACCTCTGAAGGGCTTCGTCATGAATAGAATCGCTGGTGACTACTTCGAGACGCTGCTCTACAAAGTGTTTGTGTCCATAGACGAGCACACTAGTGTCGCTGAGTTGGCTGGAGTTTTACAGGTAGGAAATATAACTATTATTAATCCTGTACTTCCACAAGAAAATCCGATTTTAATAAAAAAAAACAATATAGTTGCCAGTCTCTATCTACCACATTTTTTTTTATAATTGTCCCAAAAAGTAAAACTAGTTCCACAGATTAATAAATAATAAATATGTAGTTACTACGTTACATTGTATACCTGCTGTTGTAATGTGGCAGCTGCAAGTGAAAATGAACTTTAAAAGCTCGAAGCTAATAGCGCACATTATATTTTGTTGGTAAATAAGGTACAGTTATTTTAAGTTTGAATTGCTTTATTTTATACAGAAAATCAATTGTTTGAAAAATAAAACTGTAGTAACAACTCTATTATTTTATTATTATACAATCATTATTATACTTTTACCTTTTTAAGCGAGCGAATAACGGTGGAGGGTCTCAATTCCAATGTATTTTTTTTAGGTTTTGTTACT